>NW_025726213.1:0-110539 GCF_021461395.2 Schistocerca americana | reverse complement strand
GTTGCATGTGTCCGGAGAACACCGCGCTAACGGCAGTCGTGGCCGAGTGGTTAAGGCGTCTGACTCGAAATCAGATTCCCTCTGGGAGCGTAGGTTCGAATCCTATCGGCTGCGTGCGATTTTGCGTAAAGAGGAGCAAACATTTTCGCACACATGTGACATGTGTGGGCGAATGCGGGTGCAAACCAGTGACGCCATTCTCAACAAGACGAAAATTTCCGTTTTAAGAATACTGAGTTTTCGCGACGACCGCTGCTTACTCTGGCTATCGGTTCACCTCACACTGACACTGACGCTGGGACTGCAGAAAGCCGTCGCTGAGATCGTGAGTACACAGATGTGCTCGAAAGTGATGGACACAGCGAACATCTCATTTTCTTTTTAAGAATCGCAATTTCAATCACTCGAGTGCGGCAAAAGCAGTGGTGCAGCGTTTCTTTTCTTAAGATCTCGCAGCTGCTTGGAGGTATGTCCATCGTTTTAAGACGACAGAAAACTAGCGTCAGCGGTGCGTCAGTGGGAAGTCGGTGAAGTCGCCATTGGAGCCGTAAGCCAGTAATTACGACATGCGAATCACTCGCACACCACGCAGCTGTACGAAAATGCTCGTGCGTGGGTCCGCATAGCTGAGTCGGTAGAGCGTTAGGTTTTCAACCAAAGGGTCCTGGGTTCAAGTCCCTGTCTGGGCGAAAATTAATACACCTGTGTTCAAGTCCCTGTCTGGGCGAAAATTAATACACTTTCGTAACGGCTAATGGAAACTGTACAGGAAAGAGTGAGGCCACGCCGTTTTCTGCCACCAGATTGCTTCTAAAGATGGCGGTTTCAGTTGTCGGGAGTCGCTTCCGCCACCGGCAGTCGTGGCCGAGTGGTTAAGGCGTCTGATTTGAAATCAGATTCCCTCTGGGAGCGTAGGTTCGAGTCCTGCCTACTGCGAAAATTTTCTCGCTCTCAAATGGCGTACGTTCAGCTGCATCCTAGCAGTTGCGTCACTACTAAACACGTGGGTCACCAGCAATGTGCAGTGCTATTTGATCCAGGGCGCAGCGCTACAGTCGCGCCCAGAAGCCGCAGCTCATCTCCGCGTCTCACAGGCGTCCACCAGGTGTTAGTACAAGTGTCGCCTCACTGGGCAGTGCAGATGTGTCCACTTTAGCTTGCAGACGATGACGTGTGAGCTAACGCAAGTCGAATGTTTTACCGTGTGTATCTGCTAGATACTGCCACTCATACGGTGGAGAGACTCACTCCTTCTTGTGTCTCGTTCTCCGCACACGAGTTGCCCCTGGCATCGATATAGCACGGGTTTTCTAGCGTCAGCGAAGTCAATATTACACGAATCGAGTCGACATGTTTGCTTGTTACGATGACGGAAGAAGAAGAAATGTGTGTGTAACTTCACTGCATCGGCTGCTCGCCTTTCAGCGCCCCTGTGTCTTATCAGACGAAGGTGACTGTGAAATTGGCAACGAGGCAGAGTTTAATGAACACATGCAAATGACAACCTTCAACGTCAGCCGAAATAGCTCAGTTGGGAGAGCGTTAGACTGAAGATCTAAAGGTCCCTGGTTCGATCCCGGGTTTCGGCAGGGATTCGTTTTGATGCGACGCCAATGGAATTACTCTGCGTTTGTGATAATGCAACTACCGCTGACAACAAAAATGACTCTCTCCTGTAGCTGTTCTGGTTGTCTAGTGCATGCCATAAGAGGAACTCACTAGACAACTAACTCCCCTAGAAGCAAAAGAATTAAAAATATCCTACCGACTGCATTCCTTTTTCTGTATCAGGTGGTGAAGAACGTCTTCAACGGAACCGTGAAATGAGCGAAAGCGTGAGAGACATTGCATTCGAAATGCTTGTGAATTTTCCAATTGCCCAGTGAGTGTCGACAAAACACGTAAATTCTCTGCTCCAACGTATGAGACGTAACAACTGGTGCAATTTGTTGTTGCATCATGTGCCAGCAGTCTTCGATAGTGTGTTACGAGCTTAGCGCGATAAGTTTGTAGACAGCATTTAGGCGACGTTTTATTTGTTAACGGCCCCATACAGCGATTGCACAACAGTAAAGGACATGAGTCAATGTATAGTTGTGCGTCGTGGGAGGTTTTGCAGCCTCGTGTGAGCCCAGATAGCTCAGTCGGTAGAGCATTAGGCTTATAACCTAAGGGCCCAGGTTTCAAGTCCCTGTCCAGGCGGAAATTTTAATACTTTGGTAGCGATTCGTCTGGTAGCGGTGGAGACGCTACAGAAAATAATGCAGCTACGCCGTTTTCTGACACCACAGTGCTTTAAACGGTAGCAGTTGCATGTGTCCGGAGAACACCGCGCTAACGGCAGTCGTGGCCGAGTGGTTAAGGCGTCTGACTCGAAATCAGATTCCCTCTGGGAGCGTAGGTTCGAATCCTATCGGCTGCGTGCGATTTTGCGTAAAGAGGAGCAAACATTTTCGCACACATGTGACATGTGTGGGCGAATGCGGGTGCAAACCAGTGACGCCATTCTCAACAAGACGAAAATTTCCGTTTTAAGAATACTGAGTTTTCGCGACGACCGCTGCTTACTCTGGCTATCGGTTCACCTCACACTGACACTGACGCTGGGACTGCAGAAAGCCGTCGCTGAGATCGTGAGTACACAGATGTGCTCGAAAGTGATGGACACAGCGAACATCTCATTTTCTTTTTAAGAATCGCAATTTCAATCACTCGAGTGCGGCAAAAGCAGTGGTGCAGCGTTTCTTTTCTTAAGATCTCGCAGCTGCTTGGAGGTATGTCCATCGTTTTAAGACGACAGAAAACTAGCGTCAGCGGTGCGTCAGTGGGAAGTCGGTGAAGTCGCCATTGGAGCCGTAAGCCAGTAATTACGACATGCGAATCACTCGCACACCACGCAGCTGTACGAAAATGCTCGTGCGTGGGTCCGCATAGCTGAGTCGGTAGAGCGTTAGGTTTTCAACCAAAGGGTCCTGGGTTCAAGTCCCTGTCTGGGCGAAAATTAATACACCTGTGTTCAAGTCCCTGTCTGGGCGAAAATTAATACACTTTCGTAACGGCTAATGGAAACTGTACAGGAAAGAGTGAGGCCACGCCGTTTTCTGCCACCAGATTGCTTCTAAAGATGGCGGTTTCAGTTGTCGGGAGTCGCTTCCGCCACCGGCAGTCGTGGCCGAGTGGTTAAGGCGTCTGATTTGAAATCAGATTCCCTCTGGGAGCGTAGGTTCGAGTCCTGCCTACTGCGAAAATTTTCTCGCTCTCAAATGGCGTACGTTCAGCTGCATCCTAGCAGTTGCGTCACTACTAAACACGTGGGTCACCAGCAATGTGCAGTGCTATTTGATCCAGGGCGCAGCGCTACAGTCGCGCCCAGAAGCCGCAGCTCATCTCCGCGTCTCACAGGCGTCCACCAGGTGTTAGTACAAGTGTCGCCTCACTGGGCAGTGCAGATGTGTCCACTTTAGCTTGCAGACGATGACGTGTGAGCTAACGCAAGTCGAATGTTTTACCGTGTGTATCTGCTAGATACTGCCACTCATACGGTGGAGAGACTCACTCCTTCTTGTGTCTCGTTCTCCGCACACGAGTTGCCCCTGGCATCGATATAGCACGGGTTTTCTAGCGTCAGCGAAGTCAATATTACACGAATCGAGTCGACATGTTTGCTTGTTACGATGACGGAAGAAGAAGAAATGTGTGTGTAACTTCACTGCATCGGCTGCTCGCCTTTCAGCGCCCCTGTGTCTTATCAGACGAAGGTGACTGTGAAATTGGCAACGAGGCAGAGTTTAATGAACACATGCAAATGACAACCTTCAACGTCAGCCGAAATAGCTCAGTTGGGAGAGCGTTAGACTGAAGATCTAAAGGTCCCTGGTTCGATCCCGGGTTTCGGCAGGGATTCGTTTTGATGCGACGCCAATGGAATTACTCTGCGTTTGTGATAATGCAACTACCGCTGACAACAAAAATGACTCTCTCCTGTAGCTGTTCTGGTTGTCTAGTGCATGCCATAAGAGGAACTCACTAGACAACTAACTCCCCTAGAAGCAAAAGAATTAAAAATATCCTACCGACTGCATTCCTTTTTCTGTATCAGGTGGTGAAGAACGTCTTCAACGGAACCGTGAAATGAGCGAAAGCGTGAGAGACATTGCATTCGAAATGCTTGTGAATTTTCCAATTGCCCAGTGAGTGTCGACAAAACACGTAAATTCTCTGCTCCAACGTATGAGACGTAACAACTGGTGCAATTTGTTGTTGCATCATGTGCCAGCAGTCTTCGATAGTGTGTTACGAGCTTAGCGCGATAAGTTTGTAGACAGCATTTAGGCGACGTTTTATTTGTTAACGGCCCCATACAGCGATTGCACAACAGTAAAGGACATGAGTCAATGTATAGTTGTGCGTCGTGGGAGGTTTTGCAGCCTCGTGTGAGCCCAGATAGCTCAGTCGGTAGAGCATTAGGCTTATAACCTAAGGGCCCAGGTTTCAAGTCCCTGTCCAGGCGGAAATTTTAATACTTTGGTAGCGATTCGTCTGGTAGCGGTGGAGACGCTACAGAAAATAATGCAGCTACGCCGTTTTCTGACACCACAGTGCTTTAAACGGTAGCAGTTGCATGTGTCCGGAGAACACCGCGCTAACGGCAGTCGTGGCCGAGTGGTTAAGGCGTCTGACTCGAAATCAGATTCCCTCTGGGAGCGTAGGTTCGAATCCTATCGGCTGCGTGCGATTTTGCGTAAAGAGGAGCAAACATTTTCGCACACATGTGACATGTGTGGGCGAATGCGGGTGCAAACCAGTGACGCCATTCTCAACAAGACGAAAATTTCCGTTTTAAGAATACTGAGTTTTCGCGACGACCGCTGCTTACTCTGGCTATCGGTTCACCTCACACTGACACTGACGCTGGGACTGCAGAAAGCCGTCGCTGAGATCGTGAGTACACAGATGTGCTCGAAAGTGATGGACACAGCGAACATCTCATTTTCTTTTTAAGAATCGCAATTTCAATCACTCGAGTGCGGCAAAAGCAGTGGTGCAGCGTTTCTTTTCTTAAGATCTCGCAGCTGCTTGGAGGTATGTCCATCGTTTTAAGACGACAGAAAACTAGCGTCAGCGGTGCGTCAGTGGGAAGTCGGTGAAGTCGCCATTGGAGCCGTAAGCCAGTAATTACGACATGCGAATCACTCGCACACCACGCAGCTGTACGAAAATGCTCGTGCGTGGGTCCGCATAGCTGAGTCGGTAGAGCGTTAGGTTTTCAACCAAAGGGTCCTGGGTTCAAGTCCCTGTCTGGGCGAAAATTAATACACCTGTGTTCAAGTCCCTGTCTGGGCGAAAATTAATACACTTTCGTAACGGCTAATGGAAACTGTACAGGAAAGAGTGAGGCCACGCCGTTTTCTGCCACCAGATTGCTTCTAAAGATGGCGGTTTCAGTTGTCGGGAGTCGCTTCCGCCACCGGCAGTCGTGGCCGAGTGGTTAAGGCGTCTGATTTGAAATCAGATTCCCTCTGGGAGCGTAGGTTCGAGTCCTGCCTACTGCGAAAATTTTCTCGCTCTCAAATGGCGTACGTTCAGCTGCATCCTAGCAGTTGCGTCACTACTAAACACGTGGGTCACCAGCAATGTGCAGTGCTATTTGATCCAGGGCGCAGCGCTACAGTCGCGCCCAGAAGCCGCAGCTCATCTCCGCGTCTCACAGGCGTCCACCAGGTGTTAGTACAAGTGTCGCCTCACTGGGCAGTGCAGATGTGTCCACTTTAGCTTGCAGACGATGACGTGTGAGCTAACGCAAGTCGAATGTTTTACCGTGTGTATCTGCTAGATACTGCCACTCATACGGTGGAGAGACTCACTCCTTCTTGTGTCTCGTTCTCCGCACACGAGTTGCCCCTGGCATCGATATAGCACGGGTTTTCTAGCGTCAGCGAAGTCAATATTACACGAATCGAGTCGACATGTTTGCTTGTTACGATGACGGAAGAAGAAGAAATGTGTGTGTAACTTCACTGCATCGGCTGCTCGCCTTTCAGCGCCCCTGTGTCTTATCAGACGAAGGTGACTGTGAAATTGGCAACGAGGCAGAGTTTAATGAACACATGCAAATGACAACCTTCAACGTCAGCCGAAATAGCTCAGTTGGGAGAGCGTTAGACTGAAGATCTAAAGGTCCCTGGTTCGATCCCGGGTTTCGGCAGGGATTCGTTTTGATGCGACGCCAATGGAATTACTCTGCGTTTGTGATAATGCAACTACCGCTGACAACAAAAATGACTCTCTCCTGTAGCTGTTCTGGTTGTCTAGTGCATGCCATAAGAGGAACTCACTAGACAACTAACTCCCCTAGAAGCAAAAGAATTAAAAATATCCTACCGACTGCATTCCTTTTTCTGTATCAGGTGGTGAAGAACGTCTTCAACGGAACCGTGAAATGAGCGAAAGCGTGAGAGACATTGCATTCGAAATGCTTGTGAATTTTCCAATTGCCCAGTGAGTGTCGACAAAACACGTAAATTCTCTGCTCCAACGTATGAGACGTAACAACTGGTGCAATTTGTTGTTGCATCATGTGCCAGCAGTCTTCGATAGTGTGTTACGAGCTTAGCGCGATAAGTTTGTAGACAGCATTTAGGCGACGTTTTATTTGTTAACGGCCCCATACAGCGATTGCACAACAGTAAAGGACATGAGTCAATGTATAGTTGTGCGTCGTGGGAGGTTTTGCAGCCTCGTGTGAGCCCAGATAGCTCAGTCGGTAGAGCATTAGGCTTATAACCTAAGGGCCCAGGTTTCAAGTCCCTGTCCAGGCGGAAATTTTAATACTTTGGTAGCGATTCGTCTGGTAGCGGTGGAGACGCTACAGAAAATAATGCAGCTACGCCGTTTTCTGACACCACAGTGCTTTAAACGGTAGCAGTTGCATGTGTCCGGAGAACACCGCGCTAACGGCAGTCGTGGCCGAGTGGTTAAGGCGTCTGACTCGAAATCAGATTCCCTCTGGGAGCGTAGGTTCGAATCCTATCGGCTGCGTGCGATTTTGCGTAAAGAGGAGCAAACATTTTCGCACACATGTGACATGTGTGGGCGAATGCGGGTGCAAACCAGTGACGCCATTCTCAACAAGACGAAAATTTCCGTTTTAAGAATACTGAGTTTTCGCGACGACCGCTGCTTACTCTGGCTATCGGTTCACCTCACACTGACACTGACGCTGGGACTGCAGAAAGCCGTCGCTGAGATCGTGAGTACACAGATGTGCTCGAAAGTGATGGACACAGCGAACATCTCATTTTCTTTTTAAGAATCGCAATTTCAATCACTCGAGTGCGGCAAAAGCAGTGGTGCAGCGTTTCTTTTCTTAAGATCTCGCAGCTGCTTGGAGGTATGTCCATCGTTTTAAGACGACAGAAAACTAGCGTCAGCGGTGCGTCAGTGGGAAGTCGGTGAAGTCGCCATTGGAGCCGTAAGCCAGTAATTACGACATGCGAATCACTCGCACACCACGCAGCTGTACGAAAATGCTCGTGCGTGGGTCCGCATAGCTGAGTCGGTAGAGCAAAAAAAAAAAAAAAAAGTCCTGCCTACTGCGAAAATTTTCTCGCTCTCAAATGGCGTACGTTCAGCTGCATCCTAGCAGTTGCGTCACTACTAAACACGTGGGTCACCAGCAATGTGCAGTGCTATTTGATCCAGGGCGCAGCGCTACAGTCGCGCCCAGAAGCCGCAGCTCATCTCCGCGTCTCACAGGCGTCCACCAGGTGTTAGTACAAGTGTCGCCTCACTGGGCAGTGCAGATGTGTCCACTTTAGCTTGCAGACGATGACGTGTGAGCTAACGCAAGTCGAATGTTTTACCGTGTGTATCTGCTAGATACTGCCACTCATACGGTGGAGAGACTCACTCCTTCTTGTGTCTCGTTCTCCGCACACGAGTTGCCCCTGGCATCGATATAGCACGGGTTTTCTAGCGTCAGCGAAGTCAATATTACACGAATCGAGTCGACATGTTTGCTTGTTACGATGACGGAAGAAGAAGAAATGTGTGTGTAACTTCACTGCATCGGCTGCTCGCCTTTCAGCGCCCCTGTGTCTTATCAGACGAAGGTGACTGTGAAATTGGCAACGAGGCAGAGTTTAATGAACACATGCAAATGACAACCTTCAACGTCAGCCGAAATAGCTCAGTTGGGAGAGCGTTAGACTGAAGATCTAAAGGTCCCTGGTTCGATCCCGGGTTTCGGCAGGGATTCGTTTTGATGCGACGCCAATGGAATTACTCTGCGTTTGTGATAATGCAACTACCGCTGACAACAAAAATGACTCTCTCCTGTAGCTGTTCTGGTTGTCTAGTGCATGCCATAAGAGGAACTCACTAGACAACTAACTCCCCTAGAAGCAAAAGAATTAAAAATATCCTACCGACTGCATTCCTTTTTCTGTATCAGGTGGTGAAGAACGTCTTCAACGGAACCGTGAAATGAGCGAAAGCGTGAGAGACATTGCATTCGAAATGCTTGTGAATTTTCCAATTGCCCAGTGAGTGTCGACAAAACACGTAAATTCTCTGCTCCAACGTATGAGACGTAACAACTGGTGCAATTTGTTGTTGCATCATGTGCCAGCAGTCTTCGATAGTGTGTTACGAGCTTAGCGCGATAAGTTTGTAGACAGCATTTAGGCGACGTTTTATTTGTTAACGGCCCCATACAGCGATTGCACAACAGTAAAGGACATGAGTCAATGTATAGTTGTGCGTCGTGGGAGGTTTTGCAGCCTCGTGTGAGCCCAGATAGCTCAGTCGGTAGAGCATTAGGCTTATAACCTAAGGGCCCAGGTTTCAAGTCCCTGTCCAGGCGGAAATTTTAATACTTTGGTAGCGATTCGTCTGGTAGCGGTGGAGACGCTACAGAAAATAATGCAGCTACGCCGTTTTCTGACACCACAGTGCTTTAAACGGTAGCAGTTGCATGTGTCCGGAGAACACCGCGCTAACGGCAGTCGTGGCCGAGTGGTTAAGGCGTCTGACTCGAAATCAGATTCCCTCTGGGAGCGTAGGTTCGAATCCTATCGGCTGCGTGCGATTTTGCGTAAAGAGGAGCAAACATTTTCGCACACATGTGACATGTGTGGGCGAATGCGGGTGCAAACCAGTGACGCCATTCTCAACAAGACGAAAATTTCCGTTTTAAGAATACTGAGTTTTCGCGACGACCGCTGCTTACTCTGGCTATCGGTTCACCTCACACTGACACTGACGCTGGGACTGCAGAAAGCCGTCGCTGAGATCGTGAGTACACAGATGTGCTCGAAAGTGATGGACACAGCGAACATCTCATTTTCTTTTTAAGAATCGCAATTTCAATCACTCGAGTGCGGCAAAAGCAGTGGTGCAGCGTTTCTTTTCTTAAGATCTCGCAGCTGCTTGGAGGTATGTCCATCGTTTTAAGACGACAGAAAACTAGCGTCAGCGGTGCGTCAGTGGGAAGTCGGTGAAGTCGCCATTGGAGCCGTAAGCCAGTAATTACGACATGCGAATCACTCGCACACCACGCAGCTGTACGAAAATGCTCGTGCGTGGGTCCGCATAGCTGAGTCGGTAGAGCGTTAGGTTTTCAACCAAAGGGTCCTGGGTTCAAGTCCCTGTCTGGGCGAAAATTAATACACCTGTGTTCAAGTCCCTGTCTGGGCGAAAATTAATACACTTTCGTAACGGCTAATGGAAACTGTACAGGAAAGAGTGAGGCCACGCCGTTTTCTGCCACCAGATTGCTTCTAAAGATGGCGGTTTCAGTTGTCGGGAGTCGCTTCCGCCACCGGCAGTCGTGGCCGAGTGGTTAAGGCGTCTGATTTGAAATCAGATTCCCTCTGGGAGCGTAGGTTCGAGTCCTGCCTACTGCGAAAATTTTCTCGCTCTCAAATGGCGTACGTTCAGCTGCATCCTAGCAGTTGCGTCACTACTAAACACGTGGGTCACCAGCAATGTGCAGTGCTATTTGATCCAGGGCGCAGCGCTACAGTCGCGCCCAGAAGCCGCAGCTCATCTCCGCGTCTCACAGGCGTCCACCAGGTGTTAGTACAAGTGTCGCCTCACTGGGCAGTGCAGATGTGTCCACTTTAGCTTGCAGACGATGACGTGTGAGCTAACGCAAGTCGAATGTTTTACCGTGTGTATCTGCTAGATACTGCCACTCATACGGTGGAGAGACTCACTCCTTCTTGTGTCTCGTTCTCCGCACACGAGTTGCCCCTGGCATCGATATAGCACGGGTTTTCTAGCGTCAGCGAAGTCAATATTACACGAATCGAGTCGACATGTTTGCTTGTTACGATGACGGAAGAAGAAGAAATGTGTGTGTAACTTCACTGCATCGGCTGCTCGCCTTTCAGCGCCCCTGTGTCTTATCAGACGAAGGTGACTGTGAAATTGGCAACGAGGCAGAGTTTAATGAACACATGCAAATGACAACCTTCAACGTCAGCCGAAATAGCTCAGTTGGGAGAGCGTTAGACTGAAGATCTAAAGGTCCCTGGTTCGATCCCGGGTTTCGGCAGGGATTCGTTTTGATGCGACGCCAATGGAATTACTCTGCGTTTGTGATAATGCAACTACCGCTGACAACAAAAATGACTCTCTCCTGTAGCTGTTCTGGTTGTCTAGTGCATGCCATAAGAGGAACTCACTAGACAACTAACTCCCCTAGAAGCAAAAGAATTAAAAATATCCTACCGACTGCATTCCTTTTTCTGTATCAGGTGGTGAAGAACGTCTTCAACGGAACCGTGAAATGAGCGAAAGCGTGAGAGACATTGCATTCGAAATGCTTGTGAATTTTCCAATTGCCCAGTGAGTGTCGACAAAACACGTAAATTCTCTGCTCCAACGTATGAGACGTAACAACTGGTGCAATTTGTTGTTGCATCATGTGCCAGCAGTCTTCGATAGTGTGTTACGAGCTTAGCGCGATAAGTTTGTAGACAGCATTTAGGCGACGTTTTATTTGTTAACGGCCCCATACAGCGATTGCACAACAGTAAAGGACATGAGTCAATGTATAGTTGTGCGTCGTGGGAGGTTTTGCAGCCTCGTGTGAGCCCAGATAGCTCAGTCGGTAGAGCATTAGGCTTATAACCTAAGGGCCCAGGTTTCAAGTCCCTGTCCAGGCGGAAATTTTAATACTTTGGTAGCGATTCGTCTGGTAGCGGTGGAGACGCTACAGAAAATAATGCAGCTACGCCGTTTTCTGACACCACAGTGCTTTAAACGGTAGCAGTTGCATGTGTCCGGAGAACACCGCGCTAACGGCAGTCGTGGCCGAGTGGTTAAGGCGTCTGACTCGAAATCAGATTCCCTCTGGGAGCGTAGGTTCGAATCCTATCGGCTACGTGCGATTTTGCGTAAAGAGGAGCAAACATTTTCGCACACATGTGACATGTGTGGGCGAATGCGGGTGCAAACCAGTGACGCCATTCTCAACAAGACGAAAATTTCCGTTTTAAGAATACTGAGTTTTCGCGACGACCGCTGCTTACTCTGGCTATCGGTTCACCTCACACTGACACTGACGCTGGGACTGCAGAAAGCCGTCGCTGAGATCGTGAGTACACAGATGTGCTCGAAAGTGATGGACACAGCGAACATCTCATTTTCTTTTTAAGAATCGCAATTTCAATCACTCGAGTGCGGCAAAAGCAGTGGTGCAGCGTTTCTTTTCTTAAGATCTCGCAGCTGCTTGGAGGTATGTCCATCGTTTTAAGACGACAGAAAACTAGCGTCAGCGGTGCGTCAGTGGGAAGTCGGTGAAGTCGCCATTGGAGCCGTAAGCCAGTAATTACGACATGCGAATCACTCGCACACCACGCAGCTGTACGAAAATGCTCGTGCGTGGGTCCGCATAGCTGAGTCGGTAGAGCGTTAGGTTTTCAACCAAAGGGTCCTGGGTTCAAGTCCCTGTCTGGGCGAAAATTAATACACCTGTGTTCAAGTCCCTGTCTGGGCGAAAATTAATACACTTTCGTAACGGCTAATGGAAACTGTACAGGAAAGAGTGAGGCCACGCCGTTTTCTGCCACCAGATTGCTTCTAAAGATGGCGGTTTCAGTTGTCGGGAGTCGCTTCCGCCACCGGCAGTCGTGGCCGAGTGGTTAAGGCGTCTGATTTGAAATCAGATTCCCTCTGGGAGCGTAGGTTCGAGTCCTGCCTACTGCGAAAATTTTCTCGCTCTCAAATGGCGTACGTTCAGCTGCATCCTAGCAGTTGCGTCACTACTAAACACGTGGGTCACCAGCAATGTGCAGTGCTATTTGATCCAGGGCGCAGCGCTACAGTCGCGCCCAGAAGCCGCAGCTCATCTCCGCGTCTCACAGGCGTCCACCAGGTGTTAGTACAAGTGTCGCCTCACTGGGCAGTGCAGATGTGTCCACTTTAGCTTGCAGACGATGACGTGTGAGCTAACGCAAGTCGAATGTTTTACCGTGTGTATCTGCTAGATACTGCCACTCATACGGTGGAGAGACTCACTCCTTCTTGTGTCTCGTTCTCCGCACACGAGTTGCCCCTGGCATCGATATAGCACGGGTTTTCTAGCGTCAGCGAAGTCAATATTACACGAATCGAGTCGACATGTTTGCTTGTTACGATGACGGAAGAAGAAGAAATGTGTGTGTAACTTCACTGCATCGGCTGCTCGCCTTTCAGCGCCCCTGTGTCTTATCAGACGAAGGTGACTGTGAAATTGGCAACGAGGCAGAGTTTAATGAACACATGCAAATGACAACCTTCAACGTCAGCCGAAATAGCTCAGTTGGGAGAGCGTTAGACTGAAGATCTAAAGGTCCCTGGTTCGATCCCGGGTTTCGGCAGGGATTCGTTTTGATGCGACGCCAATGGAATTACTCTGCGTTTGTGATAATGCAACTACCGCTGACAACAAAAATGACTCTCTCCTGTAGCTGTTCTGGTTGTCTAGTGCATGCCATAAGAGGAACTCACTAGACAACTAACTCCCCTAGAAGCAAAAGAATTAAAAATATCCTACCGACTGCATTCCTTTTTCTGTATCAGGTGGTGAAGAACGTCTTCAACGGAACCGTGAAATGAGCGAAAGCGTGAGAGACATTGCATTCGAAATGCTTGTGAATTTTCCAATTGCCCAGTGAGTGTCGACAAAACACGTAAATTCTCTGCTCCAACGTATGAGACGTAACAACTGGTGCAATTTGTTGTTGCATCATGTGCCAGCAGTCTTCGATAGTGTGTTACGAGCTTAGCGCGATAAGTTTGTAGACAGCATTTAGGCGACGTTTTATTTGTTAACGGCCCCATACAGCGATTGCACAACAGTAAAGGACATGAGTCAATGTATAGTTGTGCGTCGTGGGAGGTTTTGCAGCCTCGTGTGAGCCCAGATAGCTCAGTCGGTAGAGCATTAGGCTTATAACCTAAGGGCCCAGGTTTCAAGTCCCTGTCCAGGCGGAAATTTTAATACTTTGGTAGCGATTCGTCTGGTAGCGGTGGAGACGCTACAGAAAATAATGCAGCTACGCCGTTTTCTGACACCACAGTGCTTTAAACGGTAGCAGTTGCATGTGTCCGGAGAACACCGCGCTAACGGCAGTCGTGGCCGAGTGGTTAAGGCGTCTGACTCGAAATCAGATTCCCTCTGGGAGCGTAGGTTCGAATCCTATCGGCTGCGTGCGATTTTGCGTAAAGAGGAGCAAACATTTTCGCACACATGTGACATGTGTGGGCGAATGCGGGTGCAAACCAGTGACGCCATTCTCAACAAGACGAAAATTTCCGTTTTAAGAATACTGAGTTTTCGCGACGACCGCTGCTTACTCTGGCTATCGGTTCACCTCACACTGACACTGACGCTGGGACTGCAGAAAGCCGTCGCTGAGATCGTGAGTACACAGATGTGCTCGAAAGTGATGGACACAGCGAACATCTCATTTTCTTTTTAAGAATCGCAATTTCAATCACTCGAGTGCGGCAAAAGCAGTGGTGCAGCGTTTCTTTTCTTAAGATCTCGCAGCTGCTTGGAGGTATGTCCATCGTTTTAAGACGACAGAAAACTAGCGTCAGCGGTGCGTCAGTGGGAAGTCGGTGAAGTCGCCATTGGAGCCGTAAGCCAGTAATTACGACATGCGAATCACTCGCACACCACGCAGCTGTACGAAAATGCTCGTGCGTGGGTCCGCATAGCTGAGTCGGTAGAGCAAAAAAAAAAAAAAAAAGTCCTGCCTACTGCGAAAATTTTCTCGCTCTCAAATGGCGTACGTTCAGCTGCATCCTAGCAGTTGCGTCACTACTAAACACGTGGGTCACCAGCAATGTGCAGTGCTATTTGATCCAGGGCGCAGCGCTACAGTCGCGCCCAGAAGCCGCAGCTCATCTCCGCGTCTCACAGGCGTCCACCAGGTGTTAGTACAAGTGTCGCCTCACTGGGCAGTGCAGATGTGTCCACTTTAGCTTGCAGACGATGACGTGTGAGCTAACGCAAGTCGAATGTTTTACCGTGTGTATCTGCTAGATACTGCCACTCATACGGTGGAGAGACTCACTCCTTCTTGTGTCTCGTTCTCCGCACACGAGTTGCCCCTGGCATCGATATAGCACGGGTTTTCTAGCGTCAGCGAAGTCAATATTACACGAATCGAGTCGACATGTTTGCTTGTTACGATGACGGAAGAAGAAGAAATGTGTGTGTAACTTCACTGCATCGGCTGCTCGCCTTTCAGCGCCCCTGTGTCTTATCAGACGAAGGTGACTGTGAAATTGGCAACGAGGCAGAGTTTAATGAACACATGCAAATGACAACCTTCAACGTCAGCCGAAATAGCTCAGTTGGGAGAGCGTTAGACTGAAGATCTAAAGGTCCCTGGTTCGATCCCGGGTTTCGGCAGGGATTCGTTTTGATGCGACGCCAATGGAATTACTCTGCGTTTGTGATAATGCAACTACCGCTGACAACAAAAATGACTCTCTCCTGTAGCTGTTCTGGTTGTCTAGTGCATGCCATAAGAGGAACTCACTAGACAACTAACTCCCCTAGAAGCAAAAGAATTAAAAATATCCTACCGACTGCATTCCTTTTTCTGTATCAGGTGGTGAAGAACGTCTTCAACGGAACCGTGAAATGAGCGAAAGCGTGAGAGACATTGCATTCGAAATGCTTGTGAATTTTCCAATTGCCCAGTGAGTGTCGACAAAACACGTAAATTCTCTGCTCCAACGTATGAGACGTAACAACTGGTGCAATTTGTTGTTGCATCATGTGCCAGCAGTCTTCGATAGTGTGTTACGAGCTTAGCGCGATAAGTTTGTAGACAGCATTTAGGCGACGTTTTATTTGTTAACGGCCCCATACAGCGATTGCACAACAGTAAAGGACATGAGTCAATGTATAGTTGTGCGTCGTGGGAGGTTTTGCAGCCTCGTGTGAGCCCAGATAGCTCAGTCGGTAGAGCATTAGGCTTATAACCTAAGGGCCCAGGTTTCAAGTCCCTGTCCAGGCGGAAATTTTAATACTTTGGTAGCGATTCGTCTGGTAGCGGTGGAGACGCTACAGAAAATAATGCAGCTACGCCGTTTTCTGACACCACAGTGCTTTAAACGGTAGCAGTTGCATGTGTCCGGAGAACACCGCGCTAACGGCAGTCGTGGCCGAGTGGTTAAGGCGTCTGACTCGAAATCAGATTCCCTCTGGGAGCGTAGGTTCGAATCCTATCGGCTGCGTGCGATTTTGCGTAAAGAGGAGCAAACATTTTCGCACACATGTGACATGTGTGGGCGAATGCGGGTGCAAACCAGTGACGCCATTCTCAACAAGACGAAAATTTCCGTTTTAAGAATACTGAGTTTTCGCGACGACCGCTGCTTACTCTGGCTATCGGTTCACCTCACACTGACACTGACGCTGGGACTGCAGAAAGCCGTCGCTGAGATCGTGAGTACACAGATGTGCTCGAAAGTGATGGACACAGCGAACATCTCATTTTCTTTTTAAGAATCGCAATTTCAATCACTCGAGTGCGGCAAAAGCAGTGGTGCAGCGTTTCTTTTCTTAAGATCTCGCAGCTGCTTGGAGGTATGTCCATCGTTTTAAGACGACAGAAAACTAGCGTCAGCGGTGCGTCAGTGGGAAGTCGGTGAAGTCGCCATTGGAGCCGTAAGCCAGTAATTACGACATGCGAATCACTCGCACACCACGCAGCTGTACGAAAATGCTCGTGCGTGGGTCCGCATAGCTGAGTCGGTAGAGCGTTAGGTTTTCAACCAAAGGGTCCTGGGTTCAAGTCCCTGTCTGGGCGAAAATTAATACACCTGTGTTCAAGTCCCTGTCTGGGCGAAAATTAATACACTTTCGTAACGGCTAATGGAAACTGTACAGGAAAGAGTGAGGCCACGCCGTTTTCTGCCACCAGATTGCTTCTAAAGATGGCGGTTTCAGTTGTCGGGAGTCGCTTCCGCCACCGGCAGTCGTGGCCGAGTGGTTAAGGCGTCTGATTTGAAATCAGATTCCCTCTGGGAGCGTAGGTTCGAGTCCTGCCTACTGCGAAAATTTTCTCGCTCTCAAATGGCGTACGTTCAGCTGCATCCTAGCAGTTGCGTCACTACTAAACACGTGGGTCACCAGCAATGTGCAGTGCTATTTGATCCAGGGCGCAGCGCTACAGTCGCGCCCAGAAGCCGCAGCTCATCTCCGCGTCTCACAGGCGTCCACCAGGTGTTAGTACAAGTGTCGCCTCACTGGGCAGTGCAGATGTGTCCACTTTAGCTTGCAGACGATGACGTGTGAGCTAACGCAAGTCGAATGTTTTACCGTGTGTATCTGCTAGATACTGCCACTCATACGGTGGAGAGACTCACTCCTTCTTGTGTCTCGTTCTCCGCACACGAGTTGCCCCTGGCATCGATATAGCACGGGTTTTCTAGCGTCAGCGAAGTCAATATTACACGAATCGAGTCGACATGTTTGCTTGTTACGATGACGGAAGAAGAAGAAATGTGTGTGTAACTTCACTGCATCGGCTGCTCGCCTTTCAGCGCCCCTGTGTCTTATCAGACGAAGGTGACTGTGAAATTGGCAACGAGGCAGAGTTTAATGAACACATGCAAATGACAACCTTCAACGTCAGCCGAAATAGCTCAGTTGGGAGAGCGTTAGACTGAAGATCTAAAGGTCCCTGGTTCGATCCCGGGTTTCGGCAGGGATTCGTTTTGATGCGACGCCAATGGAATTACTCTGCGTTTGTGATAATGCAACTACCGCTGACAACAAAAATGACTCTCTCCTGTAGCTGTTCTGGTTGTCTAGTGCATGCCATAAGAGGAACTCACTAGACAACTAACTCCCCTAGAAGCAAAAGAATTAAAAATATCCTACCGACTGCATTCCTTTTTCTGTATCAGGTGGTGAAGAACGTCTTCAACGGAACCGTGAAATGAGCGAAAGCGTGAGAGACATTGCATTCGAAATGCTTGTGAATTTTCCAATTGCCCAGTGAGTGTCGACAAAACACGTAAATTCTCTGCTCCAACGTATGAGACGTAACAACTGGTGCAATTTGTTGTTGCATCATGTGCCAGCAGTCTTCGATAGTGTGTTACGAGCTTAGCGCGATAAGTTTGTAGACAGCATTTAGGCGACGTTTTATTTGTTAACGGCCCCATACAGCGATTGCACAACAGTAAAGGACATGAGTCAATGTATAGTTGTGCGTCGTGGGAGGTTTTGCAGCCTCGTGTGAGCCCAGATAGCTCAGTCGGTAGAGCATTAGGCTTATAACCTAAGGGCCCAGGTTTCAAGTCCCTGTCCAGGCGGAAATTTTAATACTTTGGTAGCGATTCGTCTGGTAGCGGTGGAGACGCTACAGAAAATAATGCAGCTACGCCGTTTTCTGACACCACAGTGCTTTAAACGGTAGCAGTTGCATGTGTCCGGAGAACACCGCGCTAACGGCAGTCGTGGCCGAGTGGTTAAGGCGTCTGACTCGAAATCAGATTCCCTCTGGGAGCGTAGGTTCGAATCCTATCGGCTGCGTGCGATTTTGCGTAAAGAGGAGCAAACATTTTCGCACACATGTGACATGTGTGGGCGAATGCGGGTGCAAACCAGTGACGCCATTCTCAACAAGACGAAAATTTCCGTTTTAAGAATACTGAGTTTTCGCGACGACCGCTGCTTACTCTGGCTATCGGTTCACCTCACACTGACACTGACGCTGGGACTGCAGAAAGCCGTCGCTGAGATCGTGAGTACACAGATGTGCTCGAAAGTGATGGACACAGCGAACATCTCATTTTCTTTTTAAGAATCGCAATTTCAATCACTCGAGTGCGGCAAAAGCAGTGGTGCAGCGTTTCTTTTCTTAAGATCTCGCAGCTGCTTGGAGGTATGTCCATCGTTTTAAGACGACAGAAAACTAGCGTCAGCGGTGCGTCAGTGGGAAGTCGGTGAAGTCGCCATTGGAGCCGTAAGCCAGTAATTACGACATGCGAATCACTCGCACACCACGCAGCTGTACGAAAATGCTCGTGCGTGGGTCCGCATAGCTGAGTCGGTAGAGCGTTAGGTTTTCAACCAAAGGGTCCTGGGTTCAAGTCCCTGTCTGGGCGAAAATTAATACACCTGTGTTCAAGTCCCTGTCTGGGCGAAAATTAATACACTTTCGTAACGGCTAATGGAAACTGTACAGGAAAGAGTGAGGCCACGCCGTTTTCTGCCACCAGATTGCTTCTAAAGATGGCGGTTTCAGTTGTCGGGAGTCGCTTCCGCCACCGGCAGTCGTGGCCGAGTGGTTAAGGCGTCTGATTTGAAATCAGATTCCCTCTGGGAGCGTAGGTTCGAGTCCTGCCTACTGCGAAAATTTTCTCGCTCTCAAATGGCGTACGTTCAGCTGCATCCTAGCAGTTGCGTCACTACTAAACACGTGGGTCACCAGCAATGTGCAGTGCTATTTGATCCAGGGCGCAGCGCTACAGTCGCGCCCAGAAGCCGCAGCTCATCTCCGCGTCTCACAGGCGTCCACCAGGTGTTAGTACAAGTGTCGCCTCACTGGGCAGTGCAGATGTGTCCACTTTAGCTTGCAGACGATGACGTGTGAGCTAACGCAAGTCGAATGTTTTACCGTGTGTATCTGCTAGATACTGCCACTCATACGGTGGAGAGACTCACTCCTTCTTGTGTCTCGTTCTCCGCACACGAGTTGCCCCTGGCATCGATATAGCACGGGTTTTCTAGCGTCAGCGAAGTCAATATTACACGAATCGAGTCGACATGTTTGCTTGTTACGATGACGGAAGAAGAAGAAATGTGTGTGTAACTTCACTGCATCGGCTGCTCGCCTTTCAGCGCCCCTGTGTCTTATCAGACGAAGGTGACTGTGAAATTGGCAACGAGGCAGAGTTTAATGAACACATGCAAATGACAACCTTCAACGTCAGCCGAAATAGCTCAGTTGGGAGAGCGTTAGACTGAAGATCTAAAGGTCCCTGGTTCGATCCCGGGTTTCGGCAGGGATTCGTTTTGATGCGACGCCAATGGAATTACTCTGCGTTTGTGATAATGCAACTACCGCTGACAACAAAAATGACTCTCTCCTGTAGCTGTTCTGGTTGTCTAGTGCATGCCATAAGAGGAACTCACTAGACAACTAACTCCCCTAGAAGCAAAAGAATTAAAAATATCCTACCGACTGCATTCCTTTTTCTGTATCAGGTGGTGAAGAACGTCTTCAACGGAACCGTGAAATGAGCGAAAGCGTGAGAGACATTGCATTCGAAATGCTTGTGAATTTTCCAATTGCCCAGTGAGTGTCGACAAAACACGTAAATTCTCTGCTCCAACGTATGAGACGTAACAACTGGTGCAATTTGTTGTTGCATCATGTGCCAGCAGTCTTCGATAGTGTGTTACGAGCTTAGCGCGATAAGTTTGTAGACAGCATTTAGGCGACGTTTTATTTGTTAACGGCCCCATACAGCGATTGCACAACAGTAAAGGACATGAGTCAATGTATAGTTGTGCGTCGTGGGAGGTTTTGCAGCCTCGTGTGAGCCCAGATAGCTCAGTCGGTAGAGCATTAGGCTTATAACCTAAGGGCCCAGGTTTCAAGTCCCTGTCCAGGCGGAAATTTTAATACTTTGGTAGCGATTCGTCTGGTAGCGGTGGAGACGCTACAGAAAATAATGCAGCTACGCCGTTTTCTGACACCACAGTGCTTTAAACGGTAGCAGTTGCATGTGTCCGGAGAACACCGCGCTAACGGCAGTCGTGGCCGAGTGGTTAAGGCGTCTGACTCGAAATCAGATTCCCTCTGGGAGCGTAGGTTCGAATCCTATCGGCTACGTGCGATTTTGCGTAAAGAGGAGCAAACATTTTCGCACACATGTGACATGTGTGGGCGAATGCGGGTGCAAACCAGTGACGCCATTCTCAACAAGACGAAAATTTCCGTTTTAAGAATACTGAGTTTTCGCGACGACCGCTGCTTACTCTGGCTATCGGTTCACCTCACACTGACACTGACGCTGGGACTGCAGAAAGCCGTCGCTGAGATCGTGAGTACACAGATGTGCTCGAAAGTGATGGACACAGCGAACATCTCATTTTCTTTTTAAGAATCGCAATTTCAATCACTCGAGTGCGGCAAAAGCAGTGGTGCAGCGTTTCTTTTCTTAAGATCTCGCAGCTGCTTGGAGGTATGTCCATCGTTTTAAGACGACAGAAAACTAGCGTCAGCGGTGCGTCAGTGGGAAGTCGGTGAAGTCGCCATTGGAGCCGTAAGCCAGTAATTACGACATGCGAATCACTCGCACACCACGCAGCTGTACGAAAATGCTCGTGCGTGGGTCCGCATAGCTGAGTCGGTAGAGCGTTAGGTTTTCAACCAAAGGGTCCTGGGTTCAAGTCCCTGTCTGGGCGAAAATTAATACACCTGTGTTCAAGTCCCTGTCTGGGCGAAAATTAATACACTTTCGTAACGGCTAATGGAAACTGTACAGGAAAGAGTGAGGCCACGCCGTTTTCTGCCACCAGATTGCTTCTAAAGATGGCGGTTTCAGTTGTCGGGAGTCGCTTCCGCCACCGGCAGTCGTGGCCGAGTGGTTAAGGCGTCTGATTTGAAATCAGATTCCCTCTGGGAGCGTAGGTTCGAGTCCTGCCTACTGCGAAAATTTTCTCGCTCTCAAATGGCGTACGTTCAGCTGCATCCTAGCAGTTGCGTCACTACTAAACACGTGGGTCACCAGCAATGTGCAGTGCTATTTGATCCAGGGCGCAGCGCTACAGTCGCGCCCAGAAGCCGCAGCTCATCTCCGCGTCTCACAGGCGTCCACCAGGTGTTAGTACAAGTGTCGCCTCACTGGGCAGTGCAGATGTGTCCACTTTAGCTTGCAGACGATGACGTGTGAGCTAACGCAAGTCGAATGTTTTACCGTGTGTATCTGCTAGATACTGCCACTCATACGGTGGAGAGACTCACTCCTTCTTGTGTCTCGTTCTCCGCACACGAGTTGCCCCTGGCATCGATATAGCACGGGTTTTCTAGCGTCAGCGAAGTCAATATTACACGAATCGAGTCGACATGTTTGCTTGTTACGATGACGGAAGAAGAAGAAATGTGTGTGTAACTTCACTGCATCGGCTGCTCGCCTTTCAGCGCCCCTGTGTCTTATCAGACGAAGGTGACTGTGAAATTGGCAACGAGGCAGAGTTTAATGAACACATGCAAATGACAACCTTCAACGTCAGCCGAAATAGCTCAGTTGGGAGAGCGTTAGACTGAAGATCTAAAGGTCCCTGGTTCGATCCCGGGTTTCGGCAGGGATTCGTTTTGATGCGACGCCAATGGAATTACTCTGCGTTTGTGATAATGCAACTACCGCTGACAACAAAAATGACTCTCTCCTGTAGCTGTTCTGGTTGTCTAGTGCATGCCATAAGAGGAACTCACTAGACAACTAACTCCCCTAGAAGCAAAAGAATTAAAAATATCCTACCGACTGCATTCCTTTTTCTGTATCAGGTGGTGAAGAACGTCTTCAACGGAACCGTGAAATGAGCGAAAGCGTGAGAGACATTGCATTCGAAATGCTTGTGAATTTTCCAATTGCCCAGTGAGTGTCGACAAAACACGTAAATTCTCTGCTCCAACGTATGAGACGTAACAACTGGTGCAATTTGTTGTTGCATCATGTGCCAGCAGTCTTCGATAGTGTGTTACGAGCTTAGCGCGATAAGTTTGTAGACAGCATTTAGGCGACGTTTTATTTGTTAACGGCCCCATACAGCGATTGCACAACAGTAAAGGACATGAGTCAATGTATAGTTGTGCGTCGTGGGAGGTTTTGCAGCCTCGTGTGAGCCCAGATAGCTCAGTCGGTAGAGCATTAGGCTTATAACCTAAGGGCCCAGGTTTCAAGTCCCTGTCCAGGCGGAAATTTTAATACTTTGGTAGCGATTCGTCTGGTAGCGGTGGAGACGCTACAGAAAATAATGCAGCTACGCCGTTTTCTGACACCACAGTGCTTTAAACGGTAGCAGTTGCATGTGTCCGGAGAACACCGCGCTAACGGCAGTCGTGGCCGAGTGGTTAAGGCGTCTGACTCGAAATCAGATTCCCTCTGGGAGCGTAGGTTCGAATCCTATCGGCTACGTGCGATTTTGCGTAAAGAGGAGCAAACATTTTCGCACACATGTGACATGTGTGGGCGAATGCGGGTGCAAACCAGTGACGCCATTCTCAACAAGACGAAAATTTCCGTTTTAAGAATACTGAGTTTTCGCGACGACCGCTGCTTACTCTGGCTATCGGTTCACCTCACACTGACACTGACGCTGGGACTGCAGAAAGCCGTCGCTGAGATCGTGAGTACACAGATGTGCTCGAAAGTGATGGACACAGCGAACATCTCATTTTCTTTTTAAGAATCGCAATTTCAATCACTCGAGTGCGGCAAAAGCAGTGGTGCAGCGTTTCTTTTCTTAAGATCTCGCAGCTGCTTGGAGGTATGTCCATCGTTTTAAGACGACAGAAAACTAGCGTCAGCGGTGCGTCAGTGGGAAGTCGGTGAAGTCGCCATTGGAGCCGTAAGCCAGTAATTACGACATGCGAATCACTCGCACACCACGCAGCTGTACGAAAATGCTCGTGCGTGGGTCCGCATAGCTGAGTCGGTAGAGCGTTAGGTTTTCAACCAAAGGGTCCTGGGTTCAAGTCCCTGTCTGGGCGAAAATTAATACACCTGTGTTCAAGTCCCTGTCTGGGCGAAAATTAATACACTTTCGTAACGGCTAATGGAAACTGTACAGGAAAGAGTGAGGCCACGCCGTTTTCTGCCACCAGATTGCTTCTAAAGATGGCGGTTTCAGTTGTCGGGAGTCGCTTCCGCCACCGGCAGTCGTGGCCGAGTGGTTAAGGCGTCTGATTTGAAATCAGATTCCCTCTGGGAGCGTAGGTTCGAGTCCTGCCTACTGCGAAAATTTTCTCGCTCTCAAATGGCGTACGTTCAGCTGCATCCTAGCAGTTGCGTCACTACTAAACACGTGGGTCACCAGCAATGTGCAGTGCTATTTGATCCAGGGCGCAGCGCTACAGTCGCGCCCAGAAGCCGCAGCTCATCTCCGCGTCTCACAGGCGTCCACCAGGTGTTAGTACAAGTGTCGCCTCACTGGGCAGTGCAGATGTGTCCACTTTAGCTTGCAGACGATGACGTGTGAGCTAACGCAAGTCGAATGTTTTACCGTGTGTATCTGCTAGATACTGCCACTCATACGGTGGAGAGACTCACTCCTTCTTGTGTCTCGTTCTCCGCACACGAGTTGCCCCTGGCATCGATATAGCACGGGTTTTCTAGCGTCAGCGAAGTCAATATTACACGAATCGAGTCGACATGTTTGCTTGTTACGATGACGGAAGAAGAAGAAATGTGTGTGTAACTTCACTGCATCGGCTGCTCGCCTTTCAGCGCCCCTGTGTCTTATCAGACGAAGGTGACTGTGAAATTGGCAACGAGGCAGAGTTTAATGAACACATGCAAATGACAACCTTCAACGTCAGCCGAAATAGCTCAGTTGGGAGAGCGTTAGACTGAAGATCTAAAGGTCCCTGGTTCGATCCCGGGTTTCGGCAGGGATTCGTTTTGATGCGACGCCAATGGAATTACTCTGCGTTTGTGATAATGCAACTACCGCTGACAACAAAAATGACTCTCTCCTGTAGCTGTTCTGGTTGTCTAGTGCATGCCATAAGAGGAACTCACTAGACAACTAACTCCCCTAGAAGCAAAAGAATTAAAAATATCCTACCGACTGCATTCCTTTTTCTGTATCAGGTGGTGAAGAACGTCTTCAACGGAACCGTGAAATGAGCGAAAGCGTGAGAGACATTGCATTCGAAATGCTTGTGAATTTTCCAATTGCCCAGTGAGTGTCGACAAAACACGTAAATTCTCTGCTCCAACGTATGAGACGTAACAACTGGTGCAATTTGTTGTTGCATCATGTGCCAGCAGTCTTCGATAGTGTGTTACGAGCTTAGCGCGATAAGTTTGTAGACAGCATTTAGGCGACGTTTTATTTGTTAACGGCCCCATACAGCGATTGCACAACAGTAAAGGACATGAGTCAATGTATAGTTGTGCGTCGTGGGAGGTTTTGCAGCCTCGTGTGAGCCCAGATAGCTCAGTCGGTAGAGCATTAGGCTTATAACCTAAGGGCCCAGGTTTCAAGTCCCTGTCCAGGCGGAAATTTTAATACTTTGGTAGCGATTCGTCTGGTAGCGGTGGAGACGCTACAGAAAATAATGCAGCTACGCCGTTTTCTGACACCACAGTGCTTTAAACGGTAGCAGTTGCATGTGTCCGGAGAACACCGCGCTAACGGCAGTCGTGGCCGAGTGGTTAAGGCGTCTGACTCGAAATCAGATTCCCTCTGGGAGCGTAGGTTCGAATCCTATCGGCTGCGTGCGATTTTGCGTAAAGAGGAGCAAACATTTTCGCACACATGTGACATGTGTGGGCGAATGCGGGTGCAAACCAGTGACGCCATTCTCAACAAGACGAAAATTTCCGTTTTAAGAATACTGAGTTTTCGCGACGACCGCTGCTTACTCTGGCTATCGGTTCACCTCACACTGACACTGACGCTGGGACTGCAGAAAGCCGTCGCTGAGATCGTGAGTACACAGATGTGCTCGAAAGTGATGGACACAGCGAACATCTCATTTTCTTTTTAAGAATCGCAATTTCAATCACTCGAGTGCGGCAAAAGCAGTGGTGCAGCGTTTCTTTTCTTAAGATCTCGCAGCTGCTTGGAGGTATGTCCATCGTTTTAAGACGACAGAAAACTAGCGTCAGCGGTGCGTCAGTGGGAAGTCGGTGAAGTCGCCATTGGAGCCGTAAGCCAGTAATTACGACATGCGAATCACTCGCACACCACGCAGCTGTACGAAAATGCTCGTGCGTGGGTCCGCATAGCTGAGTCGGTAGAGCGTTAGGTTTTCAACCAAAGGGTCCTGGGTTCAAGTCCCTGTCTGGGCGAAAATTAATACACCTGTGTTCAAGTCCCTGTCTGGGCGAAAATTAATACACTTTCGTAACGGCTAATGGAAACTGTACAGGAAAGAGTGAGGCCACGCCGTTTTCTGCCACCAGATTGCTTCTAAAGATGGCGGTTTCAGTTGTCGGGAGTCGCTTCCGCCACCGGCAGTCGTGGCCGAGTGGTTAAGGCGTCTGATTTGAAATCAGATTCCCTCTGGGAGCGTAGGTTCGAGTCCTGCCTACTGCGAAAATTTTCTCGCTCTCAAATGGCGTACGTTCAGCTGCATCCTAGCAGTTGCGTCACTACTAAACACGTGGGTCACCAGCAATGTGCAGTGCTATTTGATCCAGGGCGCAGCGCTACAGTCGCGCCCAGAAGCCGCAGCTCATCTCCGCGTCTCACAGGCGTCCACCAGGTGTTAGTACAAGTGTCGCCTCACTGGGCAGTGCAGATGTGTCCACTTTAGCTTGCAGACGATGACGTGTGAGCTAACGCAAGTCGAATGTTTTACCGTGTGTATCTGCTAGATACTGCCACTCATACGGTGGAGAGACTCACTCCTTCTTGTGTCTCGTTCTCCGCACACGAGTTGCCCCTGGCATCGATATAGCACGGGTTTTCTAGCGTCAGCGAAGTCAATATTACACGAATCGAGTCGACATGTTTGCTTGTTACGATGACGGAAGAAGAAGAAATGTGTGTGTAACTTCACTGCATCGGCTGCTCGCCTTTCAGCGCCCCTGTGTCTTATCAGACGAAGGTGACTGTGAAATTGGCAACGAGGCAGAGTTTAATGAACACATGCAAATGACAACCTTCAACGTCAGCCGAAATAGCTCAGTTGGGAGAGCGTTAGACTGAAGATCTAAAGGTCCCTGGTTCGATCCCGGGTTTCGGCAGGGATTCGTTTTGATGCGACGCCAATGGAATTACTCTGCGTTTGTGATAATGCAACTACCGCTGACAACAAAAATGACTCTCTCCTGTAGCTGTTCTGGTTGTCTAGTGCATGCCATAAGAGGAACTCACTAGACAACTAACTCCCCTAGAAGCAAAAGAATTAAAAATATCCTACCGACTGCATTCCTTTTTCTGTATCAGGTGGTGAAGAACGTCTTCAACGGAACCGTGAAATGAGCGAAAGCGTGAGAGACATTGCATTCGAAATGCTTGTGAATTTTCCAATTGCCCAGTGAGTGTCGACAAAACACGTAAATTCTCTGCTCCAACGTATGAGACGTAACAACTGGTGCAATTTGTTGTTGCATCATGTGCCAGCAGTCTTCGATAGTGTGTTACGAGCTTAGCGCGATAAGTTTGTAGACAGCATTTAGGCGACGTTTTATTTGTTAACGGCCCCATACAGCGATTGCACAACAGTAAAGGACATGAGTCAATGTATAGTTGTGCGTCGTGGGAGGTTTTGCAGCCTCGTGTGAGCCCAGATAGCTCAGTCGGTAGAGCATTAGGCTTATAACCTAAGGGCCCAGGTTTCAAGTCCCTGTCCAGGCGGAAATTTTAATACTTTGGTAGCGATTCGTCTGGTAGCGGTGGAGACGCTACAGAAAATAATGCAGCTACGCCGTTTTCTGACACCACAGTGCTTTAAACGGTAGCAGTTGCATGTGTCCGGAGAACACCGCGCTAACGGCAGTCGTGGCCGAGTGGTTAAGGCGTCTGACTCGAAATCAGATTCCCTCTGGGAGCGTAGGTTCGAATCCTATCGGCTGCGTGCGATTTTGCGTAAAGAGGAGCAAACATTTTCGCACACATGTGACATGTGTGGGCGAATGCGGGTGCAAACCAGTGACGCCATTCTCAACAAGACGAAAATTTCCGTTTTAAGAATACTGAGTTTTCGCGACGACCGCTGCTTACTCTGGCTATCGGTTCACCTCACACTGACACTGACGCTGGGACTGCAGAAAGCCGTCGCTGAGATCGTGAGTACACAGATGTGCTCGAAAGTGATGGACACAGCGAACATCTCATTTTCTTTTTAAGAATCGCAATTTCAATCACTCGAGTGCGGCAAAAGCAGTGGTGCAGCGTTTCTTTTCTTAAGATCTCGCAGCTGCTTGGAGGTATGTCCATCGTTTTAAGACGACAGAAAACTAGCGTCAGCGGTGCGTCAGTGGGAAGTCGGTGAAGTCGCCATTGGAGCCGTAAGCCAGTAATTACGACATGCGAATCACTCGCACACCACGCAGCTGTACGAAAATGCTCGTGCGTGGGTCCGCATAGCTGAGTCGGTAGAGCGTTAGGTTTTCAACCAAAGGGTCCTGGGTTCAAGTCCCTGTCTGGGCGAAAATTAATACACCTGTGTTCAAGTCCCTGTCTGGGCGAAAATTAATACACTTTCGTAACGGCTAATGGAAACTGTACAGGAAAGAGTGAGGCCACGCCGTTTTCTGCCACCAGATTGCTTCTAAAGATGGCGGTTTCAGTTGTCGGGAGTCGCTTCCGCCACCGGCAGTCGTGGCCGAGTGGTTAAGGCGTCTGATTTGAAATCAGATTCCCTCTGGGAGCGTAGGTTCGAGTCCTGCCTACTGCGAAAATTTTCTCGCTCTCAAATGGCGTACGTTCAGCTGCATCCTAGCAGTTGCGTCACTACTAAACACGTGGGTCACCAGCAATGTGCAGTGCTATTTGATCCAGGGCGCAGCGCTACAGTCGCGCCCAGAAGCCGCAGCTCATCTCCGCGTCTCACAGGCGTCCACCAGGTGTTAGTACAAGTGTCGCCTCACTGGGCAGTGCAGATGTGTCCACTTTAGCTTGCAGACGATGACGTGTGAGCTAACGCAAGTCGAATGTTTTACCGTGTGTATCTGCTAGATACTGCCACTCATACGGTGGAGAGACTCACTCCTTCTTGTGTCTCGTTCTCCGCACACGAGTTGCCCCTGGCATCGATATAGCACGGGTTTTCTAGCGTCAGCGAAGTCAATATTACACGAATCGAGTCGACATGTTTGCTTGTTACGATGACGGAAGAAGAAGAAATGTGTGTGTAACTTCACTGCATCGGCTGCTCGCCTTTCAGCGCCCCTGTGTCTTATCAGACGAAGGTGACTGTGAAATTGGCAACGAGGCAGAGTTTAATGAACACATGCAAATGACAACCTTCAACGTCAGCCGAAATAGCTCAGTTGGGAGAGCGTTAGACTGAAGATCTAAAGGTCCCTGGTTCGATCCCGGGTTTCGGCAGGGATTCGTTTTGATGCGACGCCAATGGAATTACTCTGCGTTTGTGATAATGCAACTACCGCTGACAACAAAAATGACTCTCTCCTGTAGCTGTTCTGGTTGTCTAGTGCATGCCATAAGAGGAACTCACTAGACAACTAACTCCCCTAGAAGCAAAAGAATTAAAAATATCCTACCGACTGCATTCCTTTTTCTGTATCAGGTGGTGAAGAACGTCTTCAACGGAACCGTGAAATGAGCGAAAGCGTGAGAGACATTGCATTCGAAATGCTTGTGAATTTTCCAATTGCCCAGTGAGTGTCGACAAAACACGTAAATTCTCTGCTCCAACGTATGAGACGTAACAACTGGTGCAATTTGTTGTTGCATCATGTGCCAGCAGTCTTCGATAGTGTGTTACGAGCTTAGCGCGATAAGTTTGTAGACAGCATTTAGGCGACGTTTTATTTGTTAACGGCCCCATACAGCGATTGCACAACAGTAAAGGACATGAGTCAATGTATAGTTGTGCGTCGTGGGAGGTTTTGCAGCCTCGTGTGAGCCCAGATAGCTCAGTCGGTAGAGCATTAGGCTTATAACCTAAGGGCCCAGGTTTCAAGTCCCTGTCCAGGCGGAAATTTTAATACTTTGGTAGCGATTCGTCTGGTAGCGGTGGAGACGCTACAGAAAATAATGCAGCTACGCCGTTTTCTGACACCACAGTGCTTTAAACGGTAGCAGTTGCATGTGTCCGGAGAACACCGCGCTAACGGCAGTCGTGGCCGAGTGGTTAAGGCGTCTGACTCGAAATCAGATTCCCTCTGGGAGCGTAGGTTCGAATCCTATCGGCTGCGTGCGATTTTGCGTAAAGAGGAGCAAACATTTTCGCACACATGTGACATGTGTGGGCGAATGCGGGTGCAAACCAGTGACGCCATTCTCAACAAGACGAAAATTTCCGTTTTAAGAATACTGAGTTTTCGCGACGACCGCTGCTTACTCTGGCTATCGGTTCACCTCACACTGACACTGACGCTGGGACTGCAGAAAGCCGTCGCTGAGATCGTGAGTACACAGATGTGCTCGAAAGTGATGGACACAGCGAACATCTCATTTTCTTTTTAAGAATCGCAATTTCAATCACTCGAGTGCGGCAAAAGCAGTGGTGCAGCGTTTCTTTTCTTAAGATCTCGCAGCTGCTTGGAGGTATGTCCATCGTTTTAAGACGACAGAAAACTAGCGTCAGCGGTGCGTCAGTGGGAAGTCGGTGAAGTCGCCATTGGAGCCGTAAGCCAGTAATTACGACATGCGAATCACTCGCACACCACGCAGCTGTACGAAAATGCTCGTGCGTGGGTCCGCATAGCTGAGTCGGTAGAGCGTTAGGTTTTCAACCAAAGGGTCCTGGGTTCAAGTCCCTGTCTGGGCGAAAATTAATACACCTGTGTTCAAGTCCCTGTCTGGGCGAAAATTAATACACTTTCGTAACGGCTAATGGAAACTGTACAGGAAAGAGTGAGGCCACGCCGTTTTCTGCCACCAGATTGCTTCTAAAGATGGCGGTTTCAGTTGTCGGGAGTCGCTTCCGCCACCGGCAGTCGTGGCCGAGTGGTTAAGGCGTCTGATTTGAAATCAGATTCCCTCTGGGAGCGTAGGTTCGAGTCCTGCCTACTGCGAAAATTTTCTCGCTCTCAAATGGCGTACGTTCAGCTGCATCCTAGCAGTTGCGTCACTACTAAACACGTGGGTCACCAGCAATGTGCAGTGCTATTTGATCCAGGGCGCAGCGCTACAGTCGCGCCCAGAAGCCGCAGCTCATCTCCGCGTCTCACAGGCGTCCACCAGGTGTTAGTACAAGTGTCGCCTCACTGGGCAGTGCAGATGTGTCCACTTTAGCTTGCAGACGATGACGTGTGAGCTAACGCAAGTCGAATGTTTTACCGTGTGTATCTGCTAGATACTGCCACTCATACGGTGGAGAGACTCACTCCTTCTTGTGTCTCGTTCTCCGCACACGAGTTGCCCCTGGCATCGATATAGCACGGGTTTTCTAGCGTCAGCGAAGTCAATATTACACGAATCGAGTCGACATGTTTGCTTGTTACGATGACGGAAGAAGAAGAAATGTGTGTGTAACTTCACTGCATCGGCTGCTCGCCTTTCAGCGCCCCTGTGTCTTATCAGACGAAGGTGACTGTGAAATTGGCAACGAGGCAGAGTTTAATGAACACATGCAAATGACAACCTTCAACGTCAGCCGAAATAGCTCAGTTGGGAGAGCGTTAGACTGAAGATCTAAAGGTCCCTGGTTCGATCCCGGGTTTCGGCAGGGATTCGTTTTGATGCGACGCCAATGGAATTACTCTGCGTTTGTGATAATGCAACTACCGCTGACAACAAAAATGACTCTCTCCTGTAGCTGTTCTGGTTGTCTAGTGCATGCCATAAGAGGAACTCACTAGACAACTAACTCCCCTAGAAGCAAAAGAATTAAAAATATCCTACCGACTGCATTCCTTTTTCTGTATCAGGTGGTGAAGAACGTCTTCAACGGAACCGTGAAATGAGCGAAAGCGTGAGAGACATTGCATTCGAAATGCTTGTGAATTTTCCAATTGCCCAGTGAGTGTCGACAAAACACGTAAATTCTCTGCTCCAACGTATGAGACGTAACAACTGGTGCAATTTGTTGTTGCATCATGTGCCAGCAGTCTTCGATAGTGTGTTACGAGCTTAGCGCGATAAGTTTGTAGACAGCATTTAGGCGACGTTTTATTTGTTAACGGCCCCATACAGCGATTGCACAACAGTAAAGGACATGAGTCAATGTATAGTTGTGCGTCGTGGGAGGTTTTGCAGCCTCGTGTGAGCCCAGATAGCTCAGTCGGTAGAGCATTAGGCTTATAACCTAAGGGCCCAGGTTTCAAGTCCCTGTCCAGGCGGAAATTTTAATACTTTGGTAGCGATTCGTCTGGTAGCGGTGGAGACGCTACAGAAAATAATGCAGCTACGCCGTTTTCTGACACCACAGTGCTTTAAACGGTAGCAGTTGCATGTGTCCGGAGAACACCGCGCTAACGGCAGTCGTGGCCGAGTGGTTAAGGCGTCTGACTCGAAATCAGATTCCCTCTGGGAGCGTAGGTTCGAATCCTATCGGCTGCGTGCGATTTTGCGTAAAGAGGAGCAAACATTTTCGCACACATGTGACATGTGTGGGCGAATGCGGGTGCAAACCAGTGACGCCATTCTCAACAAGACGAAAATTTCCGTTTTAAGAATACTGAGTTTTCGCGACGACCGCTGCTTACTCTGGCTATCGGTTCACCTCACACTGACACTGACGCTGGGACTGCAGAAAGCCGTCGCTGAGATCGTGAGTACACAGATGTGCTCGAAAGTGATGGACACAGCGAACATCTCATTTTCTTTTTAAGAATCGCAATTTCAATCACTCGAGTGCGGCAAAAGCAGTGGTGCAGCGTTTCTTTTCTTAAGATCTCGCAGCTGCTTGGAGGTATGTCCATCGTTTTAAGACGACAGAAAACTAGCGTCAGCGGTGCGTCAGTGGGAAGTCGGTGAAGTCGCCATTGGAGCCGTAAGCCAGTAATTACGACATGCGAATCACTCGCACACCACGCAGCTGTACGAAAATGCTCGTGCGTGGGTCCGCATAGCTGAGTCGGTAGAGCGTTAGGTTTTCAACCAAAGGGTCCTGGGTTCAAGTCCCTGTCTGGGCGAAAATTAATACACCTGTGTTCAAGTCCCTGTCTGGGCGAAAATTAATACACTTTCGTAACGGCTAATGGAAACTGTACAGGAAAGAGTGAGGCCACGCCGTTTTCTGCCACCAGATTGCTTCTAAAGATGGCGGTTTCAGTTGTCGGGAGTCGCTTCCGCCACCGGCAGTCGTGGCCGAGTGGTTAAGGCGTCTGATTTGAAATCAGATTCCCTCTGGGAGCGTAGGTTCGAGTCCTGCCTACTGCGAAAATTTTCTCGCTCTCAAATGGCGTACGTTCAGCTGCATCCTAGCAGTTGCGTCACTACTAAACACGTGGGTCACCAGCAATGTGCAGTGCTATTTGATCCAGGGCGCAGCGCTACAGTCGCGCCCAGAAGCCGCAGCTCATCTCCGCGTCTCACAGGCGTCCACCAGGTGTTAGTACAAGTGTCGCCTCACTGGGCAGTGCAGATGTGTCCACTTTAGCTTGCAGACGATGACGTGTGAGCTAACGCAAGTCGAATGTTTTACCGTGTGTATCTGCTAGATACTGCCACTCATACGGTGGAGAGACTCACTCCTTCTTGTGTCTCGTTCTCCGCACACGAGTTGCCCCTGGCATCGATATAGCACGGGTTTTCTAGCGTCAGCGAAGTCAATATTACACGAATCGAGTCGACATGTTTGCTTGTTACGATGACGGAAGAAGAAGAAATGTGTGTGTAACTTCACTGCATCGGCTGCTCGCCTTTCAGCGCCCCTGTGTCTTATCAGACGAAGGTGACTGTGAAATTGGCAACGAGGCAGAGTTTAATGAACACATGCAAATGACAACCTTCAACGTCAGCCGAAATAGCTCAGTTGGGAGAGCGTTAGACTGAAGATCTAAAGGTCCCTGGTTCGATCCCGGGTTTCGGCAGGGATTCGTTTTGATGCGACGCCAATGGAATTACTCTGCGTTTGTGATAATGCAACTACCGCTGACAACAAAAATGACTCTCTCCTGTAGCTGTTCTGGTTGTCTAGTGCATGCCATAAGAGGAACTCACTAGACAACTAACTCCCCTAGAAGCAAAAGAATTAAAAATATCCTACCGACTGCATTCCTTTTTCTGTGTCAGGTGGTGAAGAACGTCTTCAACGGAACCGTGAAATGAGCGAAAGCGTGGGAAACATTGCATTCGAAATGCTTGTGAATTTTCCAATTGCCCACTGAGTGTCGACAAAACACGTAAATTCTCTGCTCCAACGTATGAGACGTAACAACTGGTGCAATTTGTTGTTGCATCATGTGCCAGCAGTCTTCGATAGTGTGTTACGAGCTTAGCGCGATAAGTTTGTAGACAGCATTTAGGCGACGTTTTATTTGTTAACGGCCCCATACAGCGATTGCACAACAGTAAAGGACATGAGTCAATGTATAGTTGTGCGTCGTGGGAGGTTTTGCAGCCTCATGTGAGCCCGGATAGCTCAGTCGGTAGAGCATTAGGCTTTTAACCTAAGGGCCCAGGTTTCAAGTCCCTGTCCAGGCGGAAATTTTAATACTTTGGTAGCGATTCGTCTGGTAGCGGTGGAGACGCTACAGAAAATAATGCAGCTACGCCGTTTTCTGACACCACAGTGCTTTAAACGGTAGCAGTTGCATGTGTCCGGAGAACACCGCGCTAACGGCAGTCGTGGCCGAGTGGTTGCGGCGAGCGGACGTGCCCGTCGCGAGCTCCGCTAGCAGCTGTGTTTACATCGTTGGTCGTCGTGGTTTGCAGCGGCCTGGTGTCTATACTCAGCGTGTTTCTTCTCTTTTTGTAAGTTTTTCAAGGATTTATTGTGGAAAATGGTGTCGTACAACCGGTCCAATACTATTCAGTTGTTGTTTGATCGCGAATTTCCGCGTCCCACGGCTTTTGAAATACATCATTGGATCCGATCGGAATTGCAAATAGACCCAGCTTTGCTTGACGGTGTTCATTTAGATTTTATTGTTAATTCCGTGTTCTTGAAACTCCTTGATAGTGAACTATGTGAGCGTTTGGTGGCCGTCAATGGCGGGGTTCGGAAGTTTAAACATGCTGATGGGACTATTAGTGACGTGCAGGTTCTACATGCCGGTTATGGTGTACGAAATGTGAAGGTTTTCCATCTGCCTTTTGAAGTGCCCTTGGATGAAATTCGCCGTGCATTAAGTTTATATGGGACTATCTTTGCTGTCACTAAAGATTATTGGTCGTCCGCGTATGTTTATCAATGTGATAATGGCGTCCGTACTGTGCGGATGGACTTAAAGAAACACATTCCGTCCTTCGTTATCATAGGCGGCCATAGGGCTTTCGTCTCCTACACCGGCCAACCTCCAACGTGTTCTCTCTGTCATTCTACTGAACATATGCGGAATTCTTGTCCCCGTCGGCGCCCTGTGCAGTTGCCCCTAGAAAACTCAGGTAGTTACGCAGGTGCCCTTCTTAGAGGTTCTCCGCCACCGGCTGACTCTTTAGCTCGTGAACCGGTTGTTGCGGGTGTGTCTATTCTTCCTAGTGTAACTGTTGTTCCACATACGCCTGTTGTTGACAATGTCCCTGACGTTAGCACTGAATGTCGTCCGACCAACCGTTCTGCTCCGTTGCAGGAGACGACTTCCGCGACTTCACTTGTTCATGAACGTGTTCAGAGCATTCCGGAATCAGGTGCTATTACTGTCGCCGTTTGCGACACCGCGCCTGCCTCAACGGTTCTACAGTGTCAAACGTCCTCCCCATGTGATGTTGCTACTTCAGTGCCTGTTGTGTCGGACATCCCTGCTGGGGATTGTGCACTTACTGCCACTCCTGACAAGGTCGCGGACTCCAACCCATCCCCCAGTAACATTACTGCTCCAGCGGATACCTTGCACCTTTCTCCGCCTCACGCGGAGAACTTGGTTATGGATGTAGAACAGCACTCTGTTGCCTCCGTACGGAACGTAAAGACCAAGTTGCAGGATACTGACTTTGCCACGCAACGAGAAAAACGTGTGCGAGAACAAAGTCGGAAACTTAAGGGTATGCTAGGAAAGGGTACCGGCGGCCGGGAAATTTCGCCCCCTTCGAAAAAGATTAGTCCTGACACGGAATCTCGTAAACAGCGCAATTCGCAGACTCGCGCGTCCAGGAAAACCGCGTCGGCTGACCCTACCGGCGGCAGTCTGTCGGACGGAGACACGACCAATCCTACGCCGCTCTCCTGGGCGGACGATGAAGACATGTAACTGCCACGGTACCCTGCTTTCCGTCTCCGGTGCGCCTGCAACTTGCCGGTGACTCCCTTTCAAAAAATTTATCTGTGTGCCCTACACCCATGCGTCCTGTAGCCACATGGTTCAAATAGCAACGTTAAATATCAACTGTATTGCGGCTCCTCAGAAATTGCAAGTCTTGGCAAATTTTATCCAACATTGTCGGTTTGATTTTATTTTTCTACAGGAAGTGAGCGTTGTGTGCCTTGATGTTTTAACGGGGTATTCCGCCATTTATAATGTCGACCCGGAAGCTCGGTGTGGTACCGCTATTTTATATAAGTCTGCAGAAGAGCCCACGCGCGTCCAACGACTACCGACCGGCAGGGGGATCTCGTGCGTTATCGGAGGCCTGCAACTAGTTAACATTTACGCTCCGTCTGGCACTAGTTTCAAGAGGGCGAGAGCGAGATTTTTCATTGAAGATGTACCCACCTTGATTGGTAGCCCGACGCTGCCCGTCGTGTTGGGGGGCGATTTTAATTGCGTGGTCGCGGACAGTGATCAGTTTCCTACGGCTCATAAGTGCGTTGACCTTGATCGTCTGATTGCAAGCTTCCAGTTAGCAGATGTGTGGCGTGTTCTCTATCCTCAACAGCAAGTTTTTACGTATTTCTATCGAAATGGGGCTAGTAGACTTGATAGGTTCTATGTGTCGACCTGCATAGCAGATCACCTAATCAGTGCTGACGTTGCCCCTGTTTGTTTTTCCGATCACTGCGCCTTCATTTGTGACCTTCGCGCGCCGCAACTCCGCCAGTTACGTCGATCTCGGGTGTGGAAGTTTAACGTGACCCATGTCCGTGCCCCCTCGTTGCGTCGGCAGATTCACGATACGCTCTCTTCCTGCGGCGAAAAGCTGGCTAACTATGCCTCGGTTGTCAATTGGTGGGTTCACCTGGCCAAACCGTCCATCCGTGCTGTTTTAAAGTGTTTTAGCGCCGAAGCTGCGCTGTGGAAACATAGAACCACTGAATTTTATTATCAGATTTTAAAAGATGCCGTCTCTCTACCAGATATTGTTGATGAGCAATTTCTGCTTCAGTTAAAGGCTGTGAAAGCTCAAATTTTTAAATTGCAAGCCCAAGATTTTCAGGGCTCCTTACTTAGAAGCCGCTGTGTAGGGACGTGTGATGAGTCACCGACTATTCACCATATCGAAAGAGAGCGGAGACGGGGTGCTACTAAATTTATTCGGTGTCTTAGACTGGAGACTGGGGAGCGACTCACCACTGAGAGGGACATTCGTGCGTACATTTTTGCCCATTTTAGTGCCGCGTTCCAGCGTAGCGACCACGATAGGGCGGCCGCACATGTCCTCATGGGTGAAATGCGGAACCTGCTTACACGTGAGGACAATGACACCCTCCTTTCCGCCATCACGACGGAGGACATGAGCGATGCACTCAGTTCGTCTGCTCGAAACAAGTCCCCAGGCCCTGACGGAATTCCTTTAGAATTCTACCTCGAGTTCTGGGATCTCTTAGAACCTATCCTCACAAAGGTCGCAAATGAATTGTTGAGTGGCCTTCCGTGTCCGGCAGAGTTCCTAGAGGGTATCGTCATTCTTCTCCCTAAGACCGCTGGGGCTGACAAAGTTGAAAACTTCCGCCCTATCACGCTGTTGAACAGTGACTACAAGCTTTTCAGCAAATGCGTCGCAACCAGGCTGCACACTGTGATGCGAAAAATCATTAGCCCTTTCCAGATGTGCGCTGTGACAGGGAGGGGTATCCTTGCCGCCGTGAGCACGTATAGGGACGTCGTGGCTCACACTGCTGCCACACGGACTCCAGGGGCGATTCTCTCGATTGACTTTCGGAAGGCTTTTGATAGGATTAACCACGATTACCTCTTTGCCTTGTTAGGTCACATCGGCTTTCATATGAACTTTGTCTCCGCTCTTGATAATGTCCTAACGAGAGCGTCTTCTCGCATTCTGATAAATGGCACCCTTTCGGCTCCCTTTAGGATTGCACGGTCTGTGCGGCAAGGATGTCCCCTCTCTATGTCCCTCTTTGTTATCGCTCTTGACCCCCTCCTCCGCCGAATTGGGCGCACTGTCAGTGGGATCGATGTAGAGGGTGTACGGGCGTCGTGCATTGCGTACGCCGACGATGTCGGCGTCTTTATACGACAAGGAAAGGACATCCCTTTAGTTAAACCTGTGTTCAGTCTTTTTGCCCAGGCTACCGGTGCGGAACTGAACCCGCATAAAACAGTGCTACTCCCAATAGGTGCCTGTCGCAACTATGCTGCCGATTCGTGGTACACCATAGCTGCCTCCCACATGTTGCTCGGCATTCAATTCTTTGCTTGCCCCATAAAGATGGCCGCTCATAACTGGCGCCGTATTTCCACAACTGTCAAGGGTCTCATGGTTCGTCACGCCACCCGGAAATTACATCTTCTACAGCGTGTTGAGTTGATCAATGTTCACATTTTGGCTAAAGCGTGGTATGTGGCTCAAGTGCTCAACGTCCCACCTCCGTTGGCACGCACGATCAGCCAAGCTGCACACTGGCTGCTGTGGCGTGGCCATATTTTCAAGGTGAAACTTGCCACATGTACCCAGCCTCCGTCTCGCGGAGGACTAGGTCTCGTAGATGTCAGAAAGAAATGTTCTGCCCTGCTAGTCAACAGAATTGCCACCATTGTCGAGAACAGCCCCCACAGTACGACGGCTGCCCTCTTCCGCGCCCATGAGCCCCTTTCTGACAGTGCACCGATCGATGTCTCGCGGATACCTTACAAGCTTGCTGTCTTCAGAGATTTTTTCTTGTCCCGCAGTTATCATGTTTCACTAGCTCGCGACCGCAGGACGCGGTCTTCCACCTCTTTGTATCGTGAGATGATTGGTTTGTCACCACCGAATAACTTAGTCCGTCAATGTCCCCACAACAACTGGGTTCTTGTTTGGCAAAACGTCAGCAACAAGTTGTTACCGGCGGAAGTGCGAAGCACGTGGTATACGGTCATCACTCGCACTGTGACCACCAACGACCGACTGGCGACTATTCACCTAATTCCGTCCTCTAAGTGCGAGTACTGTGACGAAAGGGGTACCCTTGAGCATCGGTTTCTTTGCAGAACCACACGAGATGTGTGGGCTATTTCCTGCGACATGCTCGCACTCATTAACAGGACTGACAAGCGGTCTTTTTCGCCGCTCACGGCTGTCATCCCCGACATTAAACCCTTTCCGCAATCTAAGCGAAATGCTACAATGTGGATTTTAGGGCATACCACCTACGCTATATTTGCCAAGAATATAATTGATCCAGTCGACTACTTGTTTTATCTGTGGGAGCGCCATGAAACGCTCCGGAGGACAGCCTCATATCAGAGATGCTTTCAGCGCTTTCTGCAAATCCCCATTGAACAGCAATTTCGGAAAGTCTTCAATCGGGCACCGACTGTTTTCCACTCTTAATGACGACGTCGATCATGGTCCTGCAATGTGAACAGAAGTAATAGCGTGTTGACGTTACGAAAGAACTCAGAAACAGAAAACTGAAGAACAAACTAGAACCACATTGAAATGACAAATAATGGAATACAGCATTATTTTCTTTCTTCCTTTCCTTTGACTGTTTTCATGAATTTCCTTTTTCCTTTCTTTGCGATTGGAACGCACTTTCGTTTTATTTCGAGTGTGCTTTTTACTCCCCTTCGAGGGTTTAGTCTTCCTTTCTTTCAATATGTATTTCGCTTTCTTGTTTCCTACGGGGATCGCTTGCTTTAAAATTCCATGTTGCTAATTTGCTCGCTTCTTACGTGAAGACAGCATATTCAATATCTTCCACTCCTTTCACATTCCTTTCCACGAGAGGTGTTTTGTTTTTAGTTGCCAAATTATGTGCCATTTCATTCTTTTTTTTCCCGTTATGGAGAAATAGAGTTTGCTCATTTTTTTTCTCTCCGGTTTATTCCTTACTTTCATGCCCCGGCAGAGTTGCGGGCTTCTAAGCTCTTCGTGTTTTCTTTTCCTTTTCCCACTGCACTCCTTGTGGCTCTCTTCCAGCGGGAAACGCTGCCTTTCTATAGTTTTGGGGCGATGTTTTCGTTTCCTTTATGGCTCCCATTACTTCTTTCCTCTTTCTCCAGCCAATGCGCTACCATGTTAAGCTCCCCACTCTTTATCACGCCAGTCGGCAATTAATAAATCAAAAACAAAAAAAAAAAACAAATATTTAAAAAAAAAAAAAAAAAAAAAAAAAAAAAATTAAAAAAAAAAAAAAAAAAAAAAAAGGAAAACAAAAAAAAAAAAAAAAGAAAAAAAAAAAAAAAAAATCCTACCGGCTGCGTGCGATTTTGCGTAAAGAGGAGCAAACATTTTCGCACACATGTGACATGTGTGGGCGAATGCGGGTGCAAACCAGTGACGCCATTCTCAACAAGACGAAAATTTCCGTTTTAAGAATACTGAGTTTTCGCGACGACCGCTGCTTACTCTGGCTATCGGTTCACCTCACACTGACACTGACGCTGGGACTGCAGAAAGCCGTCGCTGAGATCGTGAGTACACAGATGTGCTCGAAAGTGATGGACACAGCGAACATCTCATTTTCTTTTTAAGAATCGCAATTTCAATCACTCGAGTGCGGCAAAAGCAGTGGTGCAGCGTTTCTTTTCTTAAGATCTCGCAGCTGCTTGGAGGTATGTCCATCGTTTTAAGACGACAGAAAACTAGCGTCAGCGGTGCGTCAGTGGGAAGTCGGTGAAGTCGCCATTGGAGCCGTAAGCCAGTAATTACGACATGCGAATCACTCGCACACCACGCAGCTGTACGAAAATGCTCGTGCGTGGGTCCGCATAGCTGAGTCGGTAGAGCGTTAGGTTTTCAACCAAAGGGTCCTGGGTTCAAGTCCCTGTCTGGGCGAAAATTAATACACCTGTGTTCAAGTCCCTGTCTGGGCGAAAATTAATACACTTTCGTAACGGCTAATGGAAACTGTACAGGAAAGAGTGAGGCCACGCCGTTTTCTGCCACCAGATTGCTTCTAAAGATGGCGGTTTCAGTTGTCGGGAGTCGCTTCCGCCACCGGCAGTCGTGGCCGAGTGGTTAAGGCGTCTGATTTGAAATCAGATTCCCTCTGGGAGCGTAGGTTCGAGTCCTGCCTACTGCGAAAATTTTCTCGCTCTCAAATGGCGTACGTTCAGCTGCATCCTAGCAGTTGCGTCACTACTAAACACGTGGGTCACCAGCAATGTGCAGTGCTATTTGATCCATGGCGCAGCGCTACAGTCGCGCCCAGAAGCCGCAGCTCATCTCCGCGTCTCACAGGCGTCCACCAGGTGTTAGTACAAGTGTCGCCTCACTGGGCAGTGCAGATGTGTCCACTTTAGCTTGCAGACGATGACGTGTGAGCTAACGCAAGTCGAATGTTTTACCGTGTGTATCTGCTAGATACTGCCACTCATACGGTGGAGAGACTCACTCCTTCTTGTGTCTCGTTCTCCGCACACGAGTTGCCCCTGGCATCGATATAGCACGGGTTTTCTAGCGTCAGCGAAGTCAATATTACACGAATCGAGTCGACATGTTTGCTTGTTACGATGACGGAAGAAGAAGAAATGTGTGTGTAACTTCACTGCATCGGCTGCTCGCCTTTCAGCGCCCCTGTGTCTTATCAGACGAAGGTGACTGTGAAATTGGCAACGAGGCAGAGATTAATGAACACATGCAAATGACAACCTTCAACGTCAGCCGAAATAGCTCAGTTGGGAGAGCGTTAGACTGAAGATCTAAAGGTCCCTGGTTCGATCCCGGGTTTCGGCAGGGATTCGTTTTGATGCGACGCCAATGGAATTACTCTGCGTTTGTGATAATGCAACTACCGCTGACAACAAAAATGACTCTCTCCTGTAGCTGTTCTGGTTGTCTAGTGCATGCCATAAGAGGAACTCACTAGACAACTAACTCCCCTAGAAGCAAATGAATTAAAAATATCCTACCGACTGCATTCCTTTTTCTGTGTCAGGTGGTGAAGAACGTCTTCAACGGAACCGTGAAATGAGCGAAAGCGTGAGAAACATTGCATTCGAAATGCTTGTGAATTTTCCAATTGCCCAGTGAGTGTCGACAAAACACGTAAATTCTCTGCTCCAACGTATGAGACGTAACAACTGGTGCAATTTGTTGTTGCATCATGTGCCAGCAGTCTTCGATAGTGTGTTACGAGCTTAGCGCGATAAGTTTGTAGACAGCATTTAGGCGACGTTTTATTTGTTAACGGCCCCATACAGCGATTGCACAACAGTAAAGGACATGAGTCAATGTATAGTTGTGCGTCGTGGGAGGTTTTGCAGCCTCGTGTGAGCCCGGATAGCTCAGTCGGTAGAGCATTAGGCTTTTAACCTAAGGGCCCAGGTTTCAAGTCCCTGTCCAGGCGGAAATTTTAATACTTTGGTAGCGATTCGTCTGGTAGCGGTGGAGACGCTACAGAAAATAATGCAGCTACGCCGTTTTCTGACACCACAGTGCTTTAAACGGTAGCAGTTGTATGTGTCCGGAGAACACCGCGCTAACGGCAGTCGTGGCCGAGTGGTTAAGGCGTCTGACTCGAAATCAGATTCCCTCTGGGAGCGTAGGTTCGAATCCTACCGGCTGCGTGCGATTTTGCGTAAAGAGGAGCAAACATTTTCGCACACATGTGACATGTGTGGGCGAATGCGGGTGCAAACCAGTGACGCCATTCTCAACAAGACGAAAATTTCCGTTTTAAGAATACTGAGTTTTCGCGACGACCGCTGCTTACTCTGGCTATCGGTTCACCTCACACTGACACTGACGCTGGGACTGCAGAAAGCCGTCGCTGAGATCGTGAGTACACAGATGTGCTCGAAAGTGATGGACAGAGCGAACATCTCATTTTCTTTTTAAGAATCGCAATTTCAATCACTCGAGTGCGGCAAAAGCAGTGGTGCAGCGTTTCTTTTCTTAAGATCTCGCAGCTGCTTGGAGGTATGTCCATCGTTTTAAGACGACAGAAAACTAGCGTCAGCGGTGCGTCAGTGGGAAGTCGGTGAAGTCGCCATTGGAGCCGTAAGCCAGTAATTACGACATGCGAATCACTCGCACACCACGCAGCTGTACGAAAATGCTCGTGCGTGGGTCCGCATAGCTGAGTCGGTAGAGCGTTAGGTTTTCAACCAAAGGGTCCTGGGTTCAAGTCCCTGTCTGGGCGAAAATTAATACACCTGTGTTCAAGTCCCTGTCTGGGCGAAAATTAATACACTTTCGTAACGGCTAATGGAAACTGTACAGGAAAGAGTGAGGCCACGCCGTTTTCTGCCACCAGATTGCTTCTAAAGATGGCGGTTTCAGTTGTCGGGAGTCGCTTCCGCCACCGGCAGTCGTGGCCGAGTGGTTAAGGCGTCTGATTTGAAATCAGATTCCCTCTGGGAGCGTAGGTTCGAGTCCTGCCTACTGCGAAAATTTTCTCGCTCTCAAATGGCGTACGTTCAGCTGCATCCTAGCAGTTGCGTCACTACTAAACACGTGGGTCACCAGCAATGTGCAGTGCTATTTGATCCATGGCGCAGCGCTACAGTCGCGCCCAGAAGCCGCAGCTCATCTCCGCGTCTCACAGGCGTCCACCAGGTGTTAGTACAAGTGTCGCCTCACTGGGCAGTGCAGATGTGTCCACTTTAGCTTGCAGACGATGACGTGTGAGCTAACGCAAGTCGAATGTTTTACCGTGTGTATCTGCTAGATACTGCCACTCATACGGTGGAGAGACTCACTCCTTCTTGTGTCTCGTTCTCCGCACACGAGTTGCCCCTGGCATCGATATAGCACGGGTTTTCTAGCGTCAGCGAAGTCAATATTACACGAATCGAGTCGACATGTTTGCTTGTTACGATGACGGAAGAAGAAGAAATGTGTGTGTAACTTCACTGCATCGGCTGCTCGCCTTTCAGCGCCCCTGTGTCTTATCAGACGAAGGTGACTGTGAAATTGGCAACGAGGCAGAGATTAATGAACACATGCAAATGACAACCTTCAACGTCAGCCGAAATAGCTCAGTTGGGAGAGCGTTAGACTGAAGATCTAAAGGTCCCTGGTTCGATCCCGGGTTTCGGCAGGGATTCGTTTTGATGCGACGCCAATGGAATTACTCTGCGTTTGTGATAATGCAACTACCGCTGACAACAAAAATGACTCTCTCCTGTAGCTGTTCTGGTTGTCTAGTGCATGCCATAAGAGGAACTCACTAGACAACTAACTCCCCTAGAAGCAAATGAATTAAAAATATCCTACCGACTGCATTCCTTTTTCTGTGTCAGGTGGTGAAGAACGTCTTCAACGGAACCGTGAAATGAGCGAAAGCGTGAGAAACATTGCATTCGAAATGCTTGTGAATTTTCCAATTGCCCAGTGAGTGTCGACAAAACACGTAAATTCTCTGCTCCAACGTATGAGACGTAACAACTGGTGCAATTTGTTGTTGCATCATGTGCCAGCAGTCTTCGATAGTGTGTTACGAGCTTAGCGCGATAAGTTTGTAGACAGCATTTAGGCGACGTTTTATTTGTTAACGGCCCCATACAGCGATTGCACAACAGTAAAGGACATGAGTCAATGTATAGTTGTGCGTCGTGGGAGGTTTTGCAGCCTCGTGTGAGCCCGGATAGCTCAGTCGGTAGAGCATTAGGCTTTTAACCTAAGGGCCCAGGTTTCAAGTCCCTGTCCAGGCGGAAATTTTAATACTTTGGTAGCGATTCGTCTGGTAGCGGTGGAGACGCTACAGAAAATAATGCAGCTACGCCGTTTTCTGACACCACAGTGCTTTAAACGGTAGCAGTTGTATGTGTCCGGAGAACACCGCGCTAACGGCAGTCGTGGCCGAGTGGTTAAGGCGTCTGACTCGAAATCAGATTCCCTCTGGGAGCGTAGGTTCGAATCCTACCGGCTGCGTGCGATTTTGCGTAAAGAGGAGCAAACATTTTCGCACACATGTGACATGTGTGGGCGAATGCGGGTGCAAACCAGTGACGCCATTCTCAACAAGACGAAAATTTCCGTTTTAAGAATACTGAGTTTTCGCGACGACCGCTGCTTACTCTGGCTATCGGTTCACCTCACACTGACACTGACGCTGGGACTGCAGAAAGCCGTCGCTGAGATCGTGAGTACACAGATGTGCTCGAAAGTGATGGACAGAGCGAACATCTCATTTTCTTTTTAAGAATCGCAATTTCAATCACTCGAGTGCGGCAAAAGCAGTGGTGCAGCGTTTCTTTTCTTAAGATCTCGCAGCTGCTTGGAGGTATGTCCATCGTTTTAAGACGACAGAAAACTAGCGTCAGCGGTGCGTCAGTGGGAAGTCGGTGAAGTCGCCATTGGAGCCGTAAGCCAGTAATTACGACATGCGAATCACTCGCACACCACGCAGCTGTACGAAAATGCTCGTGCGTGGGTCCGCATAGCTGAGTCGGTAGAGCGTTAGGTTTTCAACCAAAGGGTCCTGGGTTCAAGTCCCTGTCTGGGCGAAAATTAATACACCTGTGTTCAAGTCCCTGTCTGGGCGAAAATTAATACACTTTCGTAACGGCTAATGGAAACTGTACAGGAAAGAGTGAGGCCACGCCGTTTTCTGCCACCAGATTGCTTCTAAAGATGGCGGTTTCAGTTGTCGGGAGTCGCTTCCGCCACCGGCAGTCGTGGCCGAGTGGTTAAGGCGTCTGATTTGAAATCAGATTCCCTCTGGGAGCGTAGGTTCGAGTCCTGCCTACTGCGAAAATTTTCTCGCTCTCAAATGGCGTACGTTCAGCTGCATCCTAGCAGTTGCGTCACTACTAAACACGTGGGTCACCAGCAATGTGCAGTGCTATTTGATCCATGGCGCAGCGCTACAGTCGCGCCCAGAAGCCGCAGCTCATCTCCGCGTCTCACAGGCGTCCACCAGGTGTTAGTACAAGTGTCGCCTCACTGGGCAGTGCAGATGTGTCCACTTTAGCTTGCAGACGATGACGTGTGAGCTAACGCAAGTCGAATGTTTTACCGTGTGTATCTGCTAGATACTGCCACTCATACGGTGGAGAGACTCACTCCTTCTTGTGTCTCGTTCTCCGCACACGAGTTGCCCCTGGCATCGATATAGCACGGGTTTTCTAGCGTCAGCGAAGTCAATATTACACGAATCGAGTCGACATGTTTGCTTGTTACGATGACGGAAGAAGAAGAAATGTGTGTGTAACTTCACTGCATCGGCTGCTCGCCTTTCAGCGCCCCTGTGTCTTATCAGACGAAGGTGACTGTGAAATTGGCAACGAGGCAGAGATTAATGAACACATGCAAATGACAACCTTCAACGTCAGCCGAAATAGCTCAGTTGGGAGAGCGTTAGACTGAAGATCTAAAGGTCCCTGGTTCGATCCCGGGTTTCGGCAGGGATTCGTTTTGATGCGACGCCAATGGAATTACTCTGCGTTTGTGATAATGCAACTACCGCTGACAACAAAAATGACTCTCTCCTGTAGCTGTTCTGGTTGTCTAGTGCATGCCATAAGAGGAACTCACTAGACAACTAACTCCCCTAGAAGCAAAAGAATTAAAAATATCCTACCGACTGCATTCCTTTTTCTGTGTCAGGTGGTGAAGAACGTCTTCAACGGAACCGTGAAATGAGCGAAAGCGTGAGAAACATTGCATTCGAAATGCTTGTGAATTTTCCAATTGCCCAGTGAGTGTCGACAAAACACGTAAATTCTCTGCTCCAACGTATGAGACGTAACAACTGGTGCAATTTGTTGTTGCATCATGTGCCAGCAGTCTTCGATAGTGTGTTACGAGCTTAGCGCGATAAGTTTGTAGACAGCATTTAGGCGACGTTTTATTTGTTAACGGCCCCATACAGCGATTGCACAACAGTAAAGGACATGAGTCAATGTATAGTTGTGCGTCGTGGGAGGTTTTGCAGCCTCGTGTGAGCCCGGATAGCTCAGTCGGTAGAGCATTAGGCTTTTAACCTAAGGGCCCAGGTTTCAAGTCCCTGTCCAGGCGGAAATTTTAATACTTTGGTAGCGATTCGTCTGGTAGCGGTGGAGACGCTACAGAAAATAATGCAGCTACGCCGTTTTCTGACACCACAGTGCTTTAAACGGTAGCAGTTGTATGTGTCCGGAGAACACCGCGCTAACGGCAGTCGTGGCCGAGTGGTTAAGGCGTCTGACTCGAAATCAGATTCCTTCTGGGAGCGTAGGTTCGAATCCTACCGGCTGCGTGCGATTTTGCGTAAAGAGGAGCAAACATTTTCGCACACATGTGACATGTGTGGGCGAATGCGGGTGCAAACCAGTGACGCCATTCTCAACAAGACGAAAATTTCCGTTTTAAGAATACTGAGTTTTCGCGACGACCGCTGCTTACTCTGGCTATCGGTTCACCTCACACTGACACTGACGCTGGGACTGCAGAAAGCCGTCGCTGAGATCGTGAGTACACAGATGTGCTCGAAAGTGATGGACAGAGCGAACATCTCATTTTCTTTTTAAGAATCGCAATTTCAATCACTCGAGTGCGGCAAAAGCAGTGGTGCAGCGTTTCTTTTCTTAAGATCTCGCAGCTGCTTGGAGGTATGTCCATCGTTTTAAGACGACAGAAAACTAGCGTCAGCGGTGCGTCAGTGGGAAGTCGGTGAAGTCGCCATTGGAGCCGTAAGCCAGTAATTACGACATGCGAATCACTCGCACACCACGCAGCTGTACGAAAATGCTCGTGCGTGGGTCCGCATAGCTGAGTCGGTAGAGCGTTAGGTTTTCAACCAAAGGGTCCTGGGTTCAAGTCCCTGTCTGGGCGAAAATTAATACACCTGTGTTCAAGTCCCTGTCTGGGCGAAAATTAATACACTTTCGTAACGGCTAATGGAAACTGTACAGGAAAGAGTGAGGCCACGCCGTTTTCTGCCACCAGATTGCTTCTAAAGATGGCGGTTTCAGTTGTCGGGAGTCGCTTCCGCCACCGGCAGTCGTGGCCGAGTGGTTAAGGCGTCTGATTTGAAATCAGATTCCCTCTGGGAGCGTAGGTTCGAGTCCTGCCTACTGCGAAAATTTTCTCGCTCTCAAATGGCGTACGTTCAGCTGCATCCTAGCAGTTGCGTCACTACTAAACACGTGGGTCACCAGCAATGTGCAGTGCTATTTGATCCATGGCGCAGCGCTACAGTCGCGCCCAGAAGCCGCAGCTCATCTCCGCGTCTCACAGGCGTCCACCAGGTGTTAGTACAAGTGTCGCCTCACTGGGCAGTGCAGATGTGTCCACTTTAGCTTGCAGACGATGACGTGTGAGCTAACGCAAGTCGAATGTTTTACCGTGTGTATCTGCTAGATACTGCCACTCATACGGTGGAGAGACTCACTCCTTCTTGTGTCTCGTTCTCCGCACACGAGTTGCCCCTGGCATCGATATAGCACGGGTTTTCTAGCGTCAGCGAAGTCAATATTACACGAATCGAGTCGACATGTTTGCTTGTTACGATGACGGAAGAAGAAGAAATGTGTGTGTAACTTCACTGCATCGGCTGCTCGCCTTTCAGCGCCCCTGTGTCTTATCAGACGAAGGTGACTGTGAAATTGGCAACGAGGCAGAGATTAATGAACACATGCAAATGACAACCTTCAACGTCAGCCGAAATAGCTCAGTTGGGAGAGCGTTAGACTGAAGATCTAAAGGTCCCTGGTTCGATCCCGGGTTTCGGCAGGGATTCGTTTTGATGCGACGCCAATGGAATTACTCTGCGTTTGTGATAATGCAACTACCGCTGACAACAAAAATGACTCTCTCCTGTAGCTGTTCTGGTTGTCTAGTGCATGCCATAAGAGGAACTCACTAGACAACTAACTCCCCTAGAAGCAAAAGAATTAAAAATATCCTACCGACTGCATTCCTTTTTCTGTGTCAGGTGGTGAAGAACGTCTTCAACGGAACCGTGAAATGAGCGAAAGCGTGAGAAACATTGCATTCGAAATGCTTGTGAATTTTCCAATTGCCCAGTGAGTGTCGACAAAACACGTAAATTCTCTGCTCCAACGTATGAGACGTAACAACTGGTGCAATTTGTTGTTGCATCATGTGCCAGCAGTCTTCGATAGTGTGTTACGAGCTTAGCGCGATAAGTTTGTAGACAGCATTTAGGCGACGTTTTATTTGTTAACGGCCCCATACAGCGATTGCACAACAGTAAAGGACATGAGTCAATGTATAGTTGTGCGTCGTGGGAGGTTTTGCAGCCTCGTGTGAGCCCGGATAGCTCAGTCGGTAGAGCATTAGGCTTTTAACCTAAGGGCCCAGGTTTCAAGTCCCTGTCCAGGCGGAAATTTTAATACTTTGGTAGCGATTCGTCTGGTAGCGGTGGAGACGCTACAGAAAATAATGCAGCTACGCCGTTTTCTGACACCACAGTGCTTTAAACGGTAGCAGTTGTATGTGTCCGGAGAACACCGCGCTAACGGCAGTCGTGGCCGAGTGGTTAAGGCGTCTGACTCGAAATCAGATTCCTTCTGGGAGCGTAGGTTCGAATCCTACCGGCTGCGTGCGATTTTGCGTAAAGAGGAGCAAACATTTTCGCACACATGTGACATGTGTGGGCGAATGCGGGTGCAAACCAGTGACGCCATTCTCAACAAGACGAAAATTTCCGTTTTAAGAATACTGAGTTTTCGCGACGACCGCTGCTTACTCTGGCTATCGGTTCACCTCACACTGACACTGACGCTGGGACTGCAGAAAGCCGTCGCTGAGATCGTGAGTACACAGATGTGCTCGAAAGTGATGGACAGAGCGAACATCTCATTTTCTTTTTAAGAATCGCAATTTCAATCACTCGAGTGCGGCAAAAGCAGTGGTGCAGCGTTTCTTTTCTTAAGATCTCGCAGCTGCTTGGAGGTATGTCCATCGTTTTAAGACGACAGAAAACTAGCGTCAGCGGTGCGTCAGTGGGAAGTCGGTGAAGTCGCCATTGGAGCCGTAAGCCAGTAATTACGACATGCGAATCACTCGCACACCACGCAGCTGTACGAAAATGCTCGTGCGTGGGTCCGCATAGCTGAGTCGGTAGAGCGTTAGGTTTTCAACCAAAGGGTCCTGGGTTCAAGTCCCTGTCTGGGCGAAAATTAATACACCTGTGTTCAAGTCCCTGTCTGGGCGAAAATTAATACACTTTCGTAACGGCTAATGGAAACTGTACAGGAAAGAGTGAGGCCACGCCGTTTTCTGCCACCAGATTGCTTCTAAAGATGGCGGTTTCAGTTGTCGGGAGTCGCTTCCGCCACCGGCAGTCGTGGCCGAGTGGTTAAGGCGTCTGATTTGAAATCAGATTCCCTCTGGGAGCGTAGGTTCGAGTCCTGCCTACTGCGAAAATTTTCTCGCTCTCAAATGGCGTACGTTCAGCTGCATCCTAGCAGTTGCGTCACTACTAAACACGTGGGTCACCAGCAATGTGCAGTGCTATTTGATCCATGGCGCAGCGCTACAGTCGCGCCCAGAAGCCGCAGCTCATCTCCGCGTCTCACAGGCGTCCACCAGGTGTTAGTACAAGTGTCGCCTCACTGGGCAGTGCAGATGTGTCCACTTTAGCTTGCAGACGATGACGTGTGAGCTAACGCAAGTCGAATGTTTTACCGTGTGTATCTGCTAGATACTGCCACTCATACGGTGGAGAGACTCACTCCTTCTTGTGTCTCGTTCTCCGCACACGAGTTGCCCCTGGCATCGATATAGCACGGGTTTTCTAGCGTCAGCGAAGTCAATATTACACGAATCGAGTCGACATGTTTGCTTGTTACGATGACGGAAGAAGAAGAAATGTGTGTGTAACTTCACTGCATCGGCTGCTCGCCTTTCAGCGCCCCTGTGTCTTATCAGACGAAGGTGACTGTGAAATTGGCAACGAGGCAGAGATTAATGAACACATGCAAATGACAACCTTCAACGTCAGCCGAAATAGCTCAGTTGGGAGAGCGTTAGACTGAAGATCTAAAGGTCCCTGGTTCGATCCCGGGTTTCGGCAGGGATTCGTTTTGATGCGACGCCAATGGAATTACTCTGCGTTTGTGATAATGCAACTACCGCTGACAACAAAAATGACTCTCTCCTGTAGCTGTTCTGGTTGTCTAGTGCATGCCATAAGAGGAACTCACTAGACAACTAACTCCCCTAGAAGCAAAAGAATTAAAAATATCCTACCGACTGCATTCCTTTTTCTGTGTCAGGTGGTGAAGAACGTCTTCAACGGAACCGTGAAATGAGCGAAAGCGTGAGAAACATTGCATTCGAAATGCTTGTGAATTTTCCAATTGCCCAGTGAGTGTCGACAAAACACGTAAATTCTCTGCTCCAACGTATGAGACGTAACAACTGGTGCAATTTGTTGTTGCATCATGTGCCAGCAGTCTTCGATAGTGTGTTACGAGCTTAGCGCGATAAGTTTGTAGACAGCATTTAGGCGACGTTTTATTTGTTAACGGCCCCATACAGCGATTGCACAACAGTAAAGGACATGAGTCAATGTATAGTTGTGCGTCGTGGGAGGTTTTGCAGCCTCGTGTGAGCCCGGATAGCTCAGTCGGTAGAGCATTAGGCTTTTAACCTAAGGGCCCAGGTTTCAAGTCCCTGTCCAGGCGGAAATTTTAATACTTTGGTAGCGATTCGTCTGGTAGCGGTGGAGACGCTACAGAAAATAATGCAGCTACGCCGTTTTCTGACACCACAGTGCTTTAAACGGTAGCAGTTGTATGTGTCCGGAGAACACCGCGCTAACGGCAGTCGTGGCCGAGTGGTTAAGGCGTCTGACTCGAAATCAGATTCCTTCTGGGAGCGTAGGTTCGAATCCTACCGGCTGCGTGCGATTTTGCGTAAAGAGGAGCAAACATTTTCGCACACATGTGACATGTGTGGGCGAATGCGGGTGCAAACCAGTGACGCCATTCTCAACAAGACGAAAATTTCCGTTTTAAGAATACTGAGTTTTCGCGACGACCGCTGCTTACTCTGGCTATCGGTTCACCTCACACTGACACTGACGCTGGGACTGCAGAAAGCCGTCGCTGAGATCGTGAGTACACAGATGTGCTCGAAAGTGATGGACAGAGCGAACATCTCATTTTCTTTTTAAGAATCGCAATTTCAATCACTCGAGTGCGGCAAAAGCAGTGGTGCAGCGTTTCTTTTCTTAAGATCTCGCAGCTGCTTGGAGGTATGTCCATCGTTTTAAGACGACAGAAAACTAGCGTCAGCGGTGCGTCAGTGGGAAGTCGGTGAAGTCGCCATTGGAGCCGTAAGCCAGTAATTACGACATGCGAATCACTCGCACACCACGCAGCTGTACGAAAATGCTCGTGCGTGGGTCCGCATAGCTGAGTCGGTAGAGCGTTAGGTTTTCAACCAAAGGGTCCTGGGTTCAAGTCCCTGTCTGGGCGAAAATTAATACACCTGTGTTCAAGTCCCTGTCTGGGCGAAAATTAATACACTTTCGTAACGGCTAATGGAAACTGTACAGGAAAGAGTGAGGCCACGCCGTTTTCTGCCACCAGATTGCTTCTAAAGATGGCGGTTTCAGTTGTCGGGAGTCGCTTCCGCCACCGGCAGTCGTGGCCGAGTGGTTAAGGCGTCTGATTTGAAATCAGATTCCCTCTGGGAGCGTAGGTTCGAGTCCTGCCTACTGCGAAAATTTTCTCGCTCTCAAATGGCGTACGTTCAGCTGCATCCTAGCAGTTGCGTCACTACTAAACACGTGGGTCACCAGCAATGTGCAGTGCTATTTGATCCATGGCGCAGCGCTACAGTCGCGCCCAGAAGCCGCAGCTCATCTCCGCGTCTCACAGGCGTCCACCAGGTGTTAGTACAAGTGTCGCCTCACTGGGCAGTGCAGATGTGTCCACTTTAGCTTGCAGACGATGACGTGTGAGCTAACGCAAGTCGAATGTTTTACCGTGTGTATCTGCTAGATACTGCCACTCATACGGTGGAGAGACTCACTCCTTCTTGTGTCTCGTTCTCCGCACACGAGTTGCCCCTGGCATCGATATAGCACGGGTTTTCTAGCGTCAGCGAAGTCAATATTACACGAATCGAGTCGACATGTTTGCTTGTTACGATGACGGAAGAAGAAGAAATGTGTGTGTAACTTCACTGCATCGGCTGCTCGCCTTTCAGCGCCCCTGTGTCTTATCAGACGAAGGTGACTGTGAAATTGGCAACGAGGCAGAGATTAATGAACACATGCAAATGACAACCTTCAACGTCAGCCGAAATAGCTCAGTTGGGAGAGCGTTAGACTGAAGATCTAAAGGTCCCTGGTTCGATCCCGGGTTTCGGCAGGGATTCGTTTTGATGCGACGCCAATGGAATTACTCTGCGTTTGTGATAATGCAACTACCGCTGACAACAAAAATGACTCTCTCCTGTAGCTGTTCTGGTTGTCTAGTGCATGCCATAAGAGGAACTCACTAGACAACTAACTCCCCTAGAAGCAAAAGAATTAAAAATATCCTACCGACTGCATTCCTTTTTCTGTGTCAGGTGGTGAAGAACGTCTTCAACGGAACCGTGAAATGAGCGAAAGCGTGAGAAACATTGCATTCGAAATGCTTGTGAATTTTCCAATTGCCCAGTGAGTGTCGACAAAACACGTAAATTCTCTGCTCCAACGTATGAGACGTAACAACTGGTGCAATTTGTTGTTGCATCATGTGCCAGCAGTCTTCGATAGTGTGTTACGAGCTTAGCGCGATAAGTTTGTAGACAGCATTTAGGCGACGTTTTATTTGTTAACGGCCCCATACAGCGATTGCACAACAGTAAAGGACATGAGTCAATGTATAGTTGTGCGTCGTGGGAGGTTTTGCAGCCTCGTGTGAGCCCGGATAGCTCAGTCGGTAGAGCATTAGGCTTTTAACCTAAGGGCCCAGGTTTCAAGTCCCTGTCCAGGCGGAAATTTTAATACTTTGGTAGCGATTCGTCTGGTAGCGGTGGAGACGCTACAGAAAATAATGCAGCTACGCCGTTTTCTGACACCACAGTGCTTTAAACGGTAGCAGTTGTATGTGTCCGGAGAACACCGCGCTAACGGCAGTCGTGGCCGAGTGGTTAAGGCGTCTGACTCGAAATCAGATTCCTTCTGGGAGCGTAGGTTCGAATCCTACCGGCTGCGTGCGATTTTGCGTAAAGAGGAGCAAACATTTTCGCACACATGTGACATGTGTGGGCGAATGCGGGTGCAAACCAGTGACGCCATTCTCAACAAGACGAAAATTTCCGTTTTAAGAATACTGAGTTTTCGCGACGACCGCTGCTTACTCTGGCTATCGGTTCACCTCACACTGACACTGACGCTGGGACTGCAGAAAGCCGTCGCTGAGATCGTGAGTACACAGATGTGCTCGAAAGTGATGGACAGAGCGAACATCTCATTTTCTTTTTAAGAATCGCAATTTCAATCACTCGAGTGCGGCAAAAGCAGTGGTGCAGCGTTTCTTTTCTTAAGATCTCGCAGCTGCTTGGAGGTATGTCCATCGTTTTAAGACGACAGAAAACTAGCGTCAGCGGTGCGTCAGTGGGAAGTCGGTGAAGTCGCCATTGGAGCCGTAAGCCAGTAATTACGACATGCGAATCACTCGCACACCACGCAGCTGTACGAAAATGCTCGTGCGTGGGTCCGCATAGCTGAGTCGGTAGAGCGTTAGGTTTTCAACCAAAGGGTCCTGGGTTCAAGTCCCTGTCTGGGCGAAAATTAATACACCTGTGTTCAAGTCCCTGTCTGGGCGAAAATTAATACACTTTCGTAACGGCTAATGGAAACTGTACAGGAAAGAGTGAGGCCACGCCGTTTTCTGCCACCAGATTGCTTCTAAAGATGGCGGTTTCAGTTGTCGGGAGTCGCTTCCGCCACCGGCAGTCGTGGCCGAGTGGTTAAGGCGTCTGATTTGAAATCAGATTCCCTCTGGGAGCGTAGGTTCGAGTCCTGCCTACTGCGAAAATTTTCTCGCTCTCAAATGGCGTACGTTCAGCTGCATCCTAGCAGTTGCGTCACTACTAAACACGTGGGTCACCAGCAATGTGCAGTGCTATTTGATCCATGGCGCAGCGCTACAGTCGCGCCCAGAAGCCGCAGCTCATCTCCGCGTCTCACAGGCGTCCACCAGGTGTTAGTACAAGTGTCGCCTCACTGGGCAGTGCAGATGTGTCCACTTTAGCTTGCAGACGATGACGTGTGAGCTAACGCAAGTCGAATGTTTTACCGTGTGTATCTGCTAGATACTGCCACTCATACGGTGGAGAGACTCACTCCTTCTTGTGTCTCGTTCTCCGCACACGAGTTGCCCCTGGCATCGATATAGCACGGGTTTTCTAGCGTCAGCGAAGTCAATATTACACGAATCGAGTCGACATGTTTGCTTGTTACGATGACGGAAGAAGAAGAAATGTGTGTGTAACTTCACTGCATCGGCTGCTCGCCTTTCAGCGCCCCTGTGTCTTATCAGACGAAGGTGACTGTGAAATTGGCAACGAGGCAGAGTTTAATGAACACATGCAAATGACAACCTTCAACGTCAGCCGAAATAGCTTAGTTGGGAGAGCGTTAGACTGAAGATCTAAAGGTCCCTGGTTCGATCCCGGGTTTCGGCAGGGATTCGTTTTGATGCGACGCCAATGGAATTACTCTGCGTTTGTGATAATGCAACTACCGCTGACAACAAAAATGACTCTCTCCTGTAGCTGTTCTGGTTGTCTAGTGCATGCCATAAGAGGAACTCACTAGACAACTAACTCCCCTAGAAGCAAAAGAATTAAAAATATCCTACCGACTGCATTCCTTTTTCTGTGTCAGGTGGTGAAGAACGTCTTCAACGGAACCGTGAAATGAGCGAAAGCGTGAGAAACATTGCATTCGAAATGCTTGTGAATTTTCCAATTGCCCAGTGAGTGTCGACAAAACACGTAAATTCTCTGCTCCAACGTATGAGACGTAACAACTGGTGCAATTTGTTGTTGCATCATGTGCCAGCAGTCTTCGATAGTGTGTTACGAGCTTAGCGCGATAAGTTTGTAGACAGCATTTAGGCGACGTTTTATTTGTTAACGGCCCCATACAGCGATTGCACAACAGTAAAGGACATGAGTCAATGTATAGTTGTGCGTCGTGGGAGGTTTTGCAGCCTCGTGTGAGCCCGGATAGCTCAGTCGGTAGAGCATTAGGCTTTTAACCTAAGGGCCCAGGTTTCAAGTCCCTGTCCAGGCGGAAATTTTAATACTTTGGTAGCGATTCGTCTGGTAGCGGTGGAGACGCTACAGAAAATAATGCAGCTACGCCGTTTTCTGACACCACAGTGCTTTAAACGGTAGCAGTTGTATGTGTCCGGAGAACACCGCGCTAACGGCAGTCGTGGCCGAGTGGTTAAGGCGTCTGACTCGAAATCAGATTCCTTCTGGGAGCGTAGGTTCGAATCCTACCGGCTGCGTGCGATTTTGCGTAAAGAGGAGCAAACATTTTCGCACACATGTGACATGTGTGGGCGAATGCGGGTGCAAACCAGTGACGCCATTCTCAACAAGACGAAAATTTCCGTTTTAAGAATACTGAGTTTTCGCGACGACCGCTGCTTACTCTGGCTATCGGTTCACCTCACACTGACACTGACGCTGGGACTGCAGAAAGCCGTCGCTGAGATCGTGAGTACACAGATGTGCTCGAAAGTGATGGACAGAGCGAACATCTCATTTTCTTTTTAAGAATCGCAATTTCAATCACTCGAGTGCGGCAAAAGCAGTGGTGCAGCGTTTCTTTTCTTAAGATCTCGCAGCTGCTTGGAGGTATGTCCATCGTTTTAAGACGACAGAAAACTAGCGTCAGCGGTGCGTCAGTGGGAAGTCGGTGAAGTCGCCATTGGAGCCGTAAGCCAGTAATTACGACATGCGAATCACTCGCACACCACGCAGCTGTACGAAAATGCTCGTGCGTGGGTCCGCATAGCTGAGTCGGTAGAGCGTTAGGTTTTCAACCAAAGGGTCCTGGGTTCAAGTCCCTGTCTGGGCGAAAATTAATACACCTGTGTTGAAGTCCCTGTCTGGGCGAAAATTAATACACTTTCGTAACGGCTAATGGAAACTGTACAGGAAAGAGTGAGGCCACGCCGTTTTCTGCCACCAGATTGCTTCTAAAGATGGCGGTTTCAGTTGTCGGGAGTCGCTTCCGCCACCGGCAGTCGTGGCCGAGTGGTTAAGGCGTCTGATTTGAAATCAGATTCCCTCTGGGAGCGTAGGTTCGAGTCCTGCCTACTGCGAAAATTTTCTCGCTCTCAAATGGCGTACGTTCAGCTGCATCCTAGCAGTTGCGTCACTACTAAACACGTGGGTCACCAGCAATGTGCAGTGCTATTTGATCCATGGCGCAGCGCTACAGTCGCGCCCAGAAGCCGCAGCTCATCTCCGCGTCTCACAGGCGTCCACCAGGTGTTAGTACAAGTGTCGCCTCACTGGGCAGTGCAGATGTGTCCACTTTAGCTTGCAGACGATGACGTGTGAGCTAACGCAAGTCGAATGTTTTACCGTGTGTATCTGCTAGATACTGCCACTCATACGGTGGAGAGACTCACTCCTTCTTGTGTCTCGTTCTCCGCACACGAGTTGCCCCTGGCATCGATATAGCACGGGTTTTCTAGCGTCAGCGAAGTCAATATTACACGAATCGAGTCGACATGTTTGCTTGTTACGATGACGGAAGAAGAAGAAATGTGTGTGTAACTTCACTGCATCGGCTGCTCGCCTTTCAGCGCCCCTGTGTCTTATCAGACGAAGGTGACTGTGAAATTGGCAACGAGGCAGAGATTAATGAACACATGCAAATGACAACCTTCAACGTCAGCCGAAATAGCTCAGTTGGGAGAGCGTTAGACTGAAGATCTAAAGGTCCCTGGTTCGATCCCGGGTTTCGGCAGGGATTCGTTTTGATGCGACGCCAATGGAATTACTCTGCGTTTGTGATAATGCAACTACCGCTGACAACAAAAATGACTCTCTCCTGTAGCTGTTCTGGTTGTCTAGTGCATGCCATAAGAGGAACTCACTAGACAACTAACTCCCCTAGAAGCAAAAGAATTAAAAATATCCTACCGACTGCATTCCTTTTTCTGTGTCAGGTGGTGAAGAACGTCTTCAACGGAACCGTGAAATGAGCGAAAGCGTGAGAAACATTGCATTCGAAATGCTTGTGAATTTTCCAATTGCCCAGTGAGTGTCGACAAAACACGTAAATTCTCTGCTCCAACGTATGAGACGTAACAACTGGTGCAATTTGTTGTTGCATCATGTGCCAGCAGTCTTCGATAGTGTGTTACGAGCTTAGCGCGATAAGTTTGTAGACAGCATTTAGGCGACGTTTTATTTGTTAACGGCCCCATACAGCGATTGCACAACAGTAAAGGACATGAGTCAATGTATAGTTGTGCGTCGTGGGAGGTTTTGCAGCCTCGTGTGAGCCCGGATAGCTCAGTCGGTAGAGCATTAGGCTTTTAACCTAAGGGCCCAGGTTTCAAGTCCCTGTCCAGGCGGAAATTTTAATACTTTGGTAGCGATTCGTCTGGTAGCGGTGGAGACGCTACAGAAAATAATGCAGCTACGCCGTTTTCTGACACCACAGTGCTTTAAACGGTAGCAGTTGTATGTGTCCGGAGAACACCGCGCTAACGGCAGTCGTGGCCGAGTGGTTAAGGCGTCTGACTCGAAATCAGATTCCTTCTGGGAGCGTAGGTTCGAATCCTACCGGCTGCGTGCGATTTTGCGTAAAGAGGAGCAAACATTTTCGCACACATGTGACATGTGTGGGCGAATGCGGGTGCAAACCAGTGACGCCATTCTCAACAAGACGAAAATTTCCGTTTTAAGAATACTGAGTTTTCGCGACGACCGCTGCTTACTCTGGCTATCGGTTCACCTCACACTGACACTGACGCTGGGACTGCAGAAAGCCGTCGCTGAGATCGTGAGTACACAGATGTGCTCGAAAGTGATGGACAGAGCGAACATCTCATTTTCTTTTTAAGAATCGCAATTTCAATCACTCGAGTGCGGCAAAAGCAGTGGTGCAGCGTTTCTTTTCTTAAGATCTCGCAGCTGCTTGGAGGTATGTCCATCGTTTTAAGACGACAGAAAACTAGCGTCAGCGGTGCGTCAGTGGGAAGTCGGTGAAGTCGCCATTGGAGCCGTAAGCCAGTAATTACGACATGCGAATCACTCGCACACCACGCAGCTGTACGAAAATGCTCGTGCGTGGGTCCGCATAGCTGAGTCGGTAGAGCGTTAGGTTTTCAACCAAAGGGTCCTGGGTTCAAGTCCCTGTCTGGGCGAAAATTAATACACCTGTGTTCAAGTCCCTGTCTGGGCGAAAATTAATACACTTTCGTAACGGCTAATGGAAACTGTACAGGAAAGAGTGAGGCCACGCCGTTTTCTGCCACCAGATTGCTTCTAAAGATGGCGGTTTCAGTTGTCGGGAGTCGCTTCCGCCACCGGCAGTCGTGGCCGAGTGGTTAAGGCGTCTGATTTGAAATCAGATTCCCTCTGGGAGCGTAGGTTCGAGTCCTGCCTACTGCGAAAATTTTCTCGCTCTCAAATGGCGTACGTTCAGCTGCATCCTAGCAGTTGCGTCACTACTAAACACGTGGGTCACCAGCAATGTGCAGTGCTATTTGATCCATGGCGCAGCGCTACAGTCGCGCCCAGAAGCCGCAGCTCATCTCCGCGTCTCACAGGCGTCCACCAGGTGTTAGTACAAGTGTCGCCTCACTGGGCAGTGCAGATGTGTCCACTTTAGCTTGCAGACGATGACGTGTGAGCTAACGCAAGTCGAATGTTTTACCGTGTGTATCTGCTAGATACTGCCACTCATACGGTGGAGAGACTCACTCCTTCTTGTGTCTCGTTCTCCGCACACGAGTTGCCCCTGGCATCGATATAGCACGGGTTTTCTAGCGTCAGCGAAGTCAATATTACACGAATCGAGTCGACATGTTTGCTTGTTACGATGACGGAAGAAGAAGAAATGTGTGTGTAACTTCACTGCATCGGCTGCTCGCCTTTCAGCGCCCCTGTGTCTTATCAGACGAAGGTGACTGTGAAATTGGCAACGAGGCAGAGATTAATGAACACATGCAAATGACAACCTTCAACGTCAGCCGAAATAGCTCAGTTGGGAGAGCGTTAGACTGAAGATCTAAAGGTCCCTGGTTCGATCCCGGGTTTCGGCAGGGATTCGTTTTGATGCGACGCCAATGGAATTACTCTGCGTTTGTGATAATGCAACTACCGCTGACAACAAAAATGACTCTCTCCTGTAGCTGTTCTGGTTGTCTAGTGCATGCCATAAGAGGAACTCACTAGACAACTAACTCCCCTAGAAGCAAAAGAATTAAAAATATCCTACCGACTGCATTCCTTTTTCTGTGTCAGGTGGTGAAGAACGTCTTCAACGGAACCGTGAAATGAGCGAAAGCGTGAGAAACATTGCATTCGAAATGCTTGTGAATTTTCCAATTGCCCAGTGAGTGTCGACAAAACACGTAAATTCTCTGCTCCAACGTATGAGACGTAACAACTGGTGCAATTTGTTGTTGCATCATGTGCCAGCAGTCTTCGATAGTGTGTTACGAGCTTAGCGCGATAAGTTTGTAGACAGCATTTAGGCGACGTTTTATTTGTTAACGGCCCCATACAGCGATTGCACAACAGTAAAGGACATGAGTCAATGTATAGTTGTGCGTCGTGGGAGGTTTTGCAGCCTCGTGTGAGCCCGGATAGCTCAGTCGGTAGAGCATTAGGCTTTTAACCTAAGGGCCCAGGTTTCAAGTCCCTGTCCAGGCGGAAATTTTAATACTTTGGTAGCGATTCGTCTGGTAGCGGTGGAGACGCTACAGAAAATAATGCAGCTACGCCGTTTTCTGACACCACAGTGCTTTAAACGGTAGCAGTTGTATGTGTCCGGAGAACACCGCGCTAACGGCAGTCGTGGCCGAGTGGTTAAGGCGTCTGACTCGAAATCAGATTCCCTCTGGGAGCGTAGGTTCGAATCCTACCGGCTGCGTGCGATTTTGCGTAAAGAGGAGCAAACATTTTCGCACACATGTGACATGTGTGGGCGAATGCGGGTGCAAACCAGTGACGCCATTCTCAACAAGACGAAAATTTCCGTTTTAAGAATACTGAGTTTTCGCGACGACCGCTGCTTACTCTGGCTATCGGTTCACCTCACACTGACACTGACGCTGGGACTGCAGAAAGCCGTCGCTGAGATCGTGAGTACACAGATGTGCTCGAAAGTGATGGACACAGCGAACATCTCATTTTCTTTTTAAGAATCGCAATTTCAATCACTCGAGTGCGGCAAAAGCAGTGGTGCAGCGTTTCTTTTCTTAAGATCTCGCAGCTGCTTGGAGGTATGTCCATCGTTTTAAGACGACAGAAAACTAGCGTCAGCGGTGCGTCAGTGGGAAGTCGGTGAAGTCGCCATTGGAGCCGTAAGCCAGTAATTACGACATGCGAATCACTCGCACACCACGCAGCTGTACGAAAATGCTCGTGCGTGGGTCCGCATAGCTGAGTCGGTAGAGCGTTAGGTTTTCAACCAAAGGGTCCTGGGTTCAAGTCCCTGTCTGGGCGAAAATTAATACACCTGTGTTCAAGTCCCTGTCTGGGCGAAAATTAATACACTTTCGTAACGGCTAATGGAAACTGTACAGGAAAGAGTGAGGCCACGCCGTTTTCTGCCACCAGATTGCTTCTAAAGATGGCGGTTTCAGTTGTCGGGAGTCGCTTCCGCCACCGGCAGTCGTGGCCGAGTGGTTAAGGCGTCTGATTTGAAATCAGATTCCCTCTGGGAGCGTAGGTTCGAGTCCTGCCTACTGCGAAAATTTTCTCGCTCTCAAATGGCGTACGTTCAGCTGCATCCTAGCAGTTGCGTCACTACTAAACACGTGGGTCACCAGCAATGTGCAGTGCTATTTGATCCATGGCGCAGCGCTACAGTCGCGCCCAGAAGCCGCAGCTCATCTCCGCGTCTCACAGGCGTCCACCAGGTGTTAGTACAAGTGTCGCCTCACTGGGCAGTGCAGATGTGTCCACTTTAGCTTGCAGACGATGACGTGTGAGCTAACGCAAGTCGAATGTTTTACCGTGTGTATCTGCTAGATACTGCCACTCATACGGTGGAGAGACTCACTCCTTCTTGTGTCTCGTTCTCCGCACACGAGTTGCCCCTGGCATCGATATAGCACGGGTTTTCTAGCGTCAGCGAAGTCAATATTACACGAATCGAGTCGACATGTTTGCTTGTTACGATGACGGAAGAAGAAGAAATGTGTGTGTAACTTCACTGCATCGGCTGCTCGCCTTTCAGCGCCCCTGTGTCTTATCAGACGAAGGTGACTGTGAAATTGGCAACGAGGCAGAGATTAATGAACACATGCAAATGACAACCTTCAACGTCAGCCGAAATAGCTCAGTTGGGAGAGCGTTAGACTGAAGATCTAAAGGTCCCTGGTTCGATCCCGGGTTTCGGCAGGGATTCGTTTTGATGCGACGCCAATGGAATTACTCTGCGTTTGTGATAATGCAACTACCGCTGACAACAAAAATGACTCTCTCCTGTAGCTGTTCTGGTTGTCTAGTGCATGCCATAAGAGGAACTCACTAGACAACTAACTCCCCTAGAAGCAAAAGAATTAAAAATATCCTACCGACTGCATTCCTTTTTCTGTGTCAGGTGGTGAAGAACGTCTTCAACGGAACCGTGAAATGAGCGAAAGCGTGAGAAACATTGCATTCGAAATGCTTGTGAATTTTCCAATTGCCCAGTGAGTGTCGACAAAACACGTAAATTCTCTGCTCCAACGTATGAGACGTAACAACTGGTGCAATTTGTTGTTGCATCATGTGCCAGCAGTCTTCGATAGTGTGTTACGAGCTTAGCGCGATAAGTTTGTAGACAGCATTTAGGCGACGTTTTATTTGTTAACGGCCCCATACAGCGATTGCACAACAGTAAAGGACATGAGTCAATGTATAGTTGTGCGTCGTGGGAGGTTTTGCAGCCTCGTGTGAGCCCGGATAGCTCAGTCGGTAGAGCATTAGGCTTTTAACCTAAGGGCCCAGGTTTCAAGTCCCTGTCCAGGCGGAAATTTTAATACTTTGGTAGCGATTCGTCTGGTAGCGGTGGAGACGCTACAGAAAATAATGCAGCTACGCCGTTTTCTGACACCACAGTGCTTTAAACGGTAGCAGTTGTATGTGTCCGGAGAACACCGCGCTAACGGCAGTCGTGGCCGAGTGGTTAAGGCGTCTGACTCGAAATCAGATTCCCTCTGGGAGCGTAGGTTCGAATCCTACCGGCTGCGTGCGATTTTGCGTAAAGAGGAGCAAACATTTTCGCACACATGTGACATGTGTGGGCGAATGCGGGTGCAAACCAGTGACGCCATTCTCAACAAGACGAAAATTTCCGTTTTAAGAATACTGAGTTTTCGCGACGACCGCTGCTTACTCTGGCTATCGGTTCACCTCACACTGACACTGACGCTGGGACTGCAGAAAGCCGTCGCTGAGATCGTGAGTACACAGATGTGCTCGAAAGTGATGGACACAGCGAACATCTCATTTTCTTTTTAAGAATCGCAATTTCAATCACTCGAGTGCGGCAAAAGCAGTGGTGCAGCGTTTCTTTTCTTAAGATCTCGCAGCTGCTTGGAGGTATGTCCATCGTTTTAAGACGACAGAAAACTAGCGTCAGCGGTGCGTCAGTGGGAAGTCGGTGAAGTCGCCATTGGAGCCGTAAGCCAGTAATTACGACATGCGAATCACTCGCACACCACGCAGCTGTACGAAAATGCTCGTGCGTGGGTCCGCATAGCTGAGTCGGTAGAGCGTTAGGTTTTCAACCAAAGGGTCCTGGGTTCAAGTCCCTGTCTGGGCGAAAATTAATACACCTGTGTTCAAGTCCCTGTCTGGGCGAAAATTAATACACTTTCGTAACGGCTAATGGAAACTGTACAGGAAAGAGTGAGGCCACGCCGTTTTCTGCCACCAGATTGCTTCTAAAGATGGCGGTTTCAGTTGTCGGGAGTCGCTTCCGCCACCGGCAGTCGTGGCCGAGTGGTTAAGGCGTCTGATTTGAAATCAGATTCCCTCTGGGAGCGTAGGTTCGAGTCCTGCCTACTGCGAAAATTTTCTCGCTCTCAAATGGCGTACGTTCAGCTGCATCCTAGCAGTTGCGTCACTACTAAACACGTGGGTCACCAGCAATGTGCAGTGCTATTTGATCCATGGCGCAGCGCTACAGTCGCGCCCAGAAGCCGCAGCTCATCTCCGCGTCTCACAGGCGTCCACCAGGTGTTAGTACAAGTGTCGCCTCACTGGGCAGTGCAGATGTGTCCACTTTAGCTTGCAGACGATGACGTGTGAGCTAACGCAAGTCGAATGTTTTACCGTGTGTATCTGCTAGATACTGCCACTCATACAGTGGAGAGACTCACTCCTTCTTGTGTCTCGTTCTCCGCACACGAGTTGCCCCTGGCATCGATATAGCACGGGTTTTCTAGCGTCAGCGAAGTCAATATTACACGAATCGAGTCGACATGTTTGCTTGTTACGATGACGGAAGAAGAAGAAATGTGTGTGTAACTTCACTGCATCGGCTGCTCGCCTTTCAGCGCCCCTGTAACTTATCAGACGAAGGTGACTGTGAAATTGGCAACGAGGCAGAGGTTAATGAACACATGCAAATGACAACCTTCAACGTCAGCCGAAATAGCTTAGTTGGGAGAGCGTTAGACTGAAGATCTAAAGGTCCCTGGTTCGATCCCGGGTTTCGGCAGGGATTCGTTTTGATGCGACGCCAATGGAATTACTCTGCGTTTGTGATAATGCAACTACCGCTGACAACAAAAATGACTCTCTCCTGTAGCTGTTCTGGTTGTCTAGTGCATGCCATAAGAGGAACTCACTAGACAACTAACTCCCCTAGAAGCAAAAGAATTAAAAATATCCTACCGACTGCATTCCTTTTTCTGTGTCAGGTGGTGAAGAACGTCTTCAACGGAACCGTGAAATGAGCGAAAGCGTGAGAAACATTGCATTCGAAATGCTTGTGAATTTTCCAATTGCCCAGTGAGTGTCGACAAAACACGTAAATTCTCTGCTCCAACGTATGAGACGTAACAACTGGTGCAATTTGTTGTTGCATCATGTGCCAGCAGTCTTCGATAGTGTGTTACGAGCTTAGCGCGATAAGTTTGTAGACAGCATTTAGGCGACGTTTTATTTGTTAACGGCCCCATACAGCGATTGCACAACAGTAAAGGACATGAGTCAATGTATAGTTGTGCGTCGTGGGAGGTTTTGCAGCCTCGTGTGAGCCCGGATAGCTCAGTCGGTAGAGCATTAGGCTTTTAACCTAAGGGCCCAGGTTTCAAGTCCCTGTCCAGGCGGAAATTTTAATACTTTGGTAGCGATTCGTCTGGTAGCGGTGGAGACGCTACAGAAAATAATGCAGCTACGCCGTTTTCTGACACCACAGTGCTTTAAACGGTAGCAGTTGTATGTGTCCGGAGAACACCGCGCTAACGGCAGTCGTGGCCGAGTGGTTAAGGCGTCTGACTCGAAATCAGATTCCCTCTGGGAGCGTAGGTTCGAATCCTACCGGCTGCGTGCGATTTTGCGTAAAGAGGAGCAAACATTTTCGCACACATGTGACATGTGTGGGCGAATGCGGGTGCAAACCAGTGACGCCATTCTCAACAAGACGAAAATTTCCGTTTTAAGAATACTGAGTTTTCGCGACGACCGCTGCTTACTCTGGCTATCGGTTCACCTCACACTGACACTGACGCTGGGACTGCAGAAAGCCGTCGCTGAGATCGTGAGTACACAGATGTGCTCGAAAGTGATGGACAGAGCGAACATCTCATTTTCTTTTTAAGAATCGCAATTTCAATCACTCGAGTGCGGCAAAAGCAGTGGTGCAGCGTTTCTTTTCTTAAGATCTCGCAGCTGCTTGGAGGTATGTCCATCGTTTTAAGACGACAGAAAACTAGCGTCAGCGGTGCGTCAGTGGGAAGTCGGTGAAGTCGCCATTGGAGCCGTAAGCCAGTAATTACGACATGCGAATCACTCGCACACCACGCAGCTGTACGAAAATGCTCGTGCGTGGGTCCGCATAGCTGAGTCGGTAGAGCGTTAGGTTTTCAACCAAAGGGTCCTGGGTTCAAGTCCCTGTCTGGGCGAAAATTAATACACCTGTGTTGAAGTCCCTGTCTGGGCGAAAATTAATACACTTTCGTAACGGCTAATGGAAACTGTACAGGAAAGAGTGAGGCCACGCCGTTTTCTGCCACCAGATTGCTTCTAAAGATGGCGGTTTCAGTTGTCGGGAGTCGCTTCCGCCACCGGCAGTCGTGGCCGAGTGGTTGCGGCGAGCGGACGTGCCCGTCGCGAGCTCCGCTAGCAGCTGTGTTTACATCGTTGGTCGTCGTGGTTTGCAGCGGCCTGGTGTCTATACCCAGCGTGTTTCTTCTCTTTTTGTAAGTTTTTCAAGGATTTATTGTGGAAAATGGTGTCGTACAACCGGTCCAATACTATTCAGTTGTTGTTTGATCGCGAATTTCCGCGTCCCACGGCTTTTGAAATACATCATTGGATCCGATCGGAATTGCAAATAGACCCAGCTTTGCTTGACGGTGTTCATTTAGATTTTATTGTTAATTCCGTGTTCTTGAAACTCCTTGATAGTGAACTATGTGAGCGTTTGGTGGCCGTCAATGGCGGGGTTCGGAAGTTTAAACATGCTGATGGGACTATTAGTGACGTGCAGGTTCTACATGCCGGTTATGGTGTACGAAATGTGAAGGTTTTCCATCTGCCTTTTGAAGTGCCCTTGGATGAAATTCGCCGTGCATTAAGTTTATACGGGACTATCTTTGCTGTCACTAAAGATTATTGGTCGTCCGCGTATGTTTATCAATGTGATAATGGCGTCCGTACTGTGCGGATGGACTTAAAGAAACACATTCCGTCCTTCGTTATCATAGGCGGCCATAGGGCTTTCGTCTCCTACACCGGCCAACCTCCAACGTGTTCTCTCTGTCATTCTACTGAACATATGCGGAATTCTTGTCCCCGTCGGCGCCCTGTGCAGTTGCCCCTAGAAAACTCAGGTAGTTACGCAGGTGCCCTTCTTAGAGGTTCTCCGCCACCGGCTGACTCTTTAGCTCGTGAACCGGTTGTTGCGGGTGTGTCTATTCTTCCTAGTGTAACTGTTGTTCCACATACGCCTGTTGTTGACAATGTCCCTGACGTTAGCACTGAATGTCGTCCGACCAACCGTTCTGCTCCGTTGCAGGAGACGACTTCCGCGACTTCACTTGTTAATGAACGTGTTCAGAGCATTCCGGAATCAGGTGCTATTACTGTCGCCGTTTGCGACACCGCGCCTGCCTCAACGGTTCTACAGTGTCAAACGTCCTCCCCATGTGATGTTGCTACTTCAGTGCCTGTTGTGTCGGACATCCCTGCTGGGGATTGTGCACTTACTGCCACTCCTGACAAGGTCGCGGACTCCAACCCATCCCCCAGTAACATTACTGCTCCAGCGGATACCTTGCACCTTTCTCCGCCTCACGCGGAGAACTTGGTTATGGATGTAGAACAGCACTCTGTTGCCTCCGTACGGAACGTAAAGACCAAGTTGCAGGATACTGACTTTGCCACGCAACGAGAAAAACGTGTGCGAGAACAAAGTCGGAAACTTAAGGGTATGCTAGGAAAGGGTACCGGCGGCCGGGAAATTTCGCCCCCTTCGAAAAAGATTAGTCCTGACACGGAATCTCGTAAACAGCGCAATTCGCAGACTCGCGCGTCCAGGAAAACCGCGTCGGCTGACCCTACCGGCGGCAGTCTGTCGGACGGAGACACGACCAATCCTACGCCGCTCTCCTGGGCGGACGATGAAGACATGTAACTGCCACGGTACCCTGCTTTCCGTCTCCGGTGCGCCTGCAACTTGCCGGTGACTCCCTTTCAAAAAATTTATCTGTGTGCCCTACACCCATGCGTCCTGTAGCCACATGGTTCAAATAGCCACGTTAAATATCAACTGTATTGCGGCTCCTCAGAAATTGCAAGTCTTGGCAAATTTTATCCAACATTGTCGGTTTGATTTTATTTTTCTACAGGAAGTGAGCGTTGTGTGCCTTGATGTTTTAACGGGGTATTCCGCCATTTATAATGTCGACCCGGAAGCTCGGTGTGGTACCGCTATTTTATATAAGTCTGCAGAAGAGCCCACGCGCGTCCAACGACTACCGACCGGCAGGGGGATCTCGTGCGTTATCGGAGGCCTGCAACTAGTTAACATTTACGCTCCGTCTGGCACTAGTTTCAAGAGGGCGAGAGCGAGATTTTTCATTGAAGATGTACCCACCTTGATTGGTAGCCCGACGCTGCCCGTCGTGTTGGGGGGCGATTTTAATTGCGTGGTCGCGGACAGTGATCAGTTTCCTACGGCTCATAAGTGCGTTGACCTTGATCGTCTGATTGCAAGCTTCCAGTTAGCAGATGTGTGGCGTGTTCTCTATCCTCAACAGCAAGTTTTTACGTATTTCTATCGAAATGGGGCTAGTAGACTTGATAGGTTCTATGTGTCGACCTGCATAGCAGATCACCTAATCAGTGCTGACGTTGCCCCTGTTTGTTTTTCCGATCACTGCGCCTTCATTTGTGACCTTCGCGCGCCGCAACTCCGCCAGTTACGTCGATCTCGGGTGTGGAAGTTTAACGTGACCCATGTCCGTGCCCCCTCGTTGCGTCGGCAGATTCACGATACGCTCTCTTCCTGCGGCGAAAAGCTGGCTAACTATGCCTCGGTTGTCAATTGGTGGGTTCACCTGGCCAAACCGTCCATCCGTGCTGTTTTAAAGTGTTTTAGCGCCGAAGCTGCGCTGTGGAAACATAGAACCACTGAATTTTATTATCAGATTTTAAAAGATGCCGTCTCTCTACCAGATATTGTTGATGAGCAATTTCTGCTTCAGTTAAAGGCTGTGAAAGCTCAAATTTTTAAATTGCAAGCCCAAGATTTTCAGGGCTCCTTACTTAGAAGCCGCTGTGTAGGGACGTGTGATGAGTCACCGACTATTCACCATATCGAAAGAGAGCGGAGACGGGGTGCTACTAAATTTATTCGGTGTCTTAGACTGGAGACTGGGGAGCGACTCACCACTGAGAGGGACATTCGTGCGTACATTTTTGCCCATTTTAGTGCCGCGTTCCAGCGTAGCGACCACGATAGGGCGGCCGCACATGTCCTCATGGGTGAAATGCGGAACCTGCTTACACGTGAGGACAATGACACCCTCCTTTCCGCCATCACGACGGAGGACATGAGCGATGCACTCAGTTCGTCTGCTCGAAACAAGTCCCCAGGCCCTGACGGAATTCCTTTAGAATTCTACCTCGAGTTCTGGGATCTCTTAGAACCTATCCTCACAAAGGTCGCAAATGAATTGTTGAGTGGCCTTCCGTGTCCGGCAGAGTTCCTAGAGGGTATCGTCATTCTTCTCCCTAAGACCGCTGGGGCTGACAAAGTTGAAAACTTCCGCCCTATCACGCTGTTGAACAGTGACTACAAGCTTTTCAGCAAATGCGTCGCAACCAGGCTGCACACTGTGATGCGAAAAATCATTAGCCCTTTCCAGATGTGCGCTGTGACAGGGAGGGGTATCCTTGCCGCCGTGAGCACGTATAGGGACGTCGTGGCTCACACTGCTGCCACACGGACTCCAGGGGCGATTCTCTCGATTGACTTTCGGAAGGCTTTTGATAGGATTAACCACGATTACCTCTTTGCCTTGTTAGGTCACATCGGCTTTCATATGAACTTTGTCTCCGCTCTTGATAATGTCCTAACGAGAGCGTCTTCTCGCATTCTGATAAATGGCACCCTTTCGGCTCCCTTTAGGATTGCACGGTCTGTGCGGCAAGGATGTCCCCTCTCTATGTCCCTCTTTGTTATCGCTCTTGACCCCCTCCTCCGCCGAATTGGGCGCACTGTCAGTGGGATCGATGTAGAGGGTGTACGGGCGTCGTGCATTGCGTACGCCGACGATGTCGGCGTCTTTATACGACAAGGAAAGGACATCCCTTTAGTTAAACCTGTGTTCAGTCTTTTTGCCCAGGCTACCGGTGCGGAACTGAACCCGCATAAAACAGTGCTACTCCCAATAGGTGCCTGTCGCAACTATGCTGCCGATTCGTGGTACACCATAGCTGCCTCCCACATGTTGCTCGGCATTCAATTCTTTGCTTGCCCCATAAAGATGGCCGCTCATAACTGGCGCCGTATTTCCACAACTGTCAAGGGTCTCATGGTTCGTCACGCCACCCGGAAATTACATCTTCTACAGCGTGTTGAGTTGATCAATGTTCACATTTTGGCTAAAGCGTGGTATGTGGCTCAAGTGCTCAACGTCCCACCTCCGTTGGCACGCACGATCAGCCAAGCTGCACACTGGCTGCTGTGGCGTGGCCATATTTTCAAGGTGAAACTTGCCACATGTACCCAGCCTCCGTCTCGCGGAGGACTAGGTCTCGTAGATGTCAGAAAGAAATGTTCTGCCCTGCTAGTCAACAGAATTGCCACCATTGTCGAGAACAGCCCCCACAGTACGACGGCTGCCCTCTTCCGCGCCCATGAGCCCCTTTCTGACAGTGCACCGATCGATGTCTCGCGGATACCTTACAAGCTTGCTGTCTTCAGAGATTTTTTCTTGTCCCGCAGTTATCATGTTTCACTAGCTCGCGACCGCAGGACGCGGTCTTCCACCTCTTTGTATCGTGAGATGATTGGTTTGTCACCACCGAATAACTTAGTCCGTCAATGTCCCCACAACAACTGGGTTCTTGTTTGGCAAAACGTCAGCAACAAGTTGTTACCGGCGGAAGTGCGAAGCACGTGGTATACGGTCATCACTCGCACTGTGACCACCAACGACCGACTGGCGACTATTCACCTAATTCCGTCCTCTAAGTGCGAGTACTGTGACGAAAGGGGTACCCTTGAGCATCGGTTTCTTTGCAAAACCACACGAGATGTGTGGGCTATTTCCTGCGACATGCTCGCACTCATTAACAGGACTGACAAGCGGTCTTTTTCGCCGCTCACGGCTGTCATCCCCGACATTAAACCCTTTCCGCAATCTAAGCGAAATGCTACAATGTGGATTTTAGGGCATACCACCTACGCTATATTTGCCAAGAATATAATTGATCCAGTCGACTACTTGTTTTATCTGTGGGAGCGCCATGAAACGCTCCGGAGGACAGCCTCATATCAGAGATGCTTTCAGCGCTTTCTGCAAATCCCCATTGAACAGCAATTTCGGAAAGTCTTCAATCGGGCACCGACTGTTTTCCACTCTTAATGACGACGTCGATCATGGTCCTGCAATGTGAACAGAAGTAATAGCGTGTTGACGTTACGAAAGAACTCAGAAACAGAAAACTGAAGAACAAACTAGAACCACATTGAAATGACAAATAATGGAATACAGCATTATTTTCTTTCTTCCTTTCCTTTGACTGTTTTCATGAATTTCCTTTTTCCTTTCTTTGCGATTGGAACGCACTTTCGTTTTATTTCGAGTGTGCTTTTTACTCCCCTTCGAGGGTTTAGTCTTCCTTTCTTTCAATATGTATTTCGCTTTCTTGTTTCCTACGGGGATCGCTTGCTTTAAAATTCCATGTTGCTAATTTGCTCGCTTCTTACGTGAAGACAGCATATTCAATATCTTCCACTCCTTTCACATTCCTTTCCACGAGAGGTGTTTTGTTTTTAGTTGCCAAATTATGTGCCATTTCATTCTTTTTTTTCCCGTTATGGAGAAATAGAGTTTGCTCAAAAAAAAAAAAAAAAAAGTCCTACCGACTGCGTCTCTTTTTTTTTTTTTTTTTTTTGTTTAAGAAGAAGGAGCACAAATCTTCGCAGTTTGCCTGTCGTTATGGTACTTCGCTACACCTCACCTCTCACAGCCGTTTATATCGCCTGTCCTCTTGATAAGGGCGAATTCCAAGCGTCAGCTTTCGCGTCAGCCGAGCAAAGTCGGGACAAGTCGGGACATACTACAGGATGGCCTGGAGTGGAGCAACGACGGAAAGAAAACGTTAATGTAACAGCACGTGGCTCACATACTCATACGTAAAAATTTGCGCCCGTTGCGGTGGCCGGGAATCGAACCCGGATCAACTGCTTGGAAGGCAACTATGCTCACCATTACACCACCACCGCACAGCCGCTGCTCGTAACGCCGCGCTGTGTCGGCTTCCCGGCCGCCGGCAGCGGCCCACGGTGATAGTAGCTGTAGGCGCTTTACGAGGTAGGAGGGTGCATCCACACGCGTTCGGGCAGCGCCTCCACGCACGCTGCGTCTTTGGGCAAGACTCGTCGCCGCGGCCGCAAGGTTACTCACACGATAGTGATGAGCGGTCGCTTTAAGGCAGTGTAGTGGGGGACTCCGCGTGTGTAGCACTTTTTTCGGCTGTATCCGGCGTCGTTGGGTGGCAATCCCACTTTCCCTGCAGACAGCTACTCTGGAATATGCTCGGGAAGCACGGCCGACCGCCCCCAACAAATGCAACTAAAAAAATGAGAACAACAACTAAAAAAGTGGTAGGTTGTTCGCCTACCACTCGGGCGGCCCGGGTTCGATTCCCGGCCGATGCATCGTTTCGCTGTTCTCGCTATAATGTTGCCGCGCCGATTGCTCGTTTGAGCTGCGTCAGCCTCAGGAATGTATAGCAGGATTCGCTGTGAGAAGAACCAAACACGCAGCTCGCAAGAGACCGTACTTGGACGGACGCGTGCTATTTCTGAACTCTAGCGTCAGCCTGGCCCTACAGGCCGCTGTGTTCAGGTGCCGCAAGGGCGATGTACTGTAACCTCAGGCAGTGCTGCTTTCCGTTGAAAAAGCCGCGGCAGCAGTTTAATCTAGCAATTCGGGAAAGCACGTGTTGCAACACAACAGATTCTTGAGAAAGCGCCAACTGTCTATCTCTAATATGCGAGACTTACCAAGTTTCCTGGGACGATGCTTGCAAACGTGCCTCGGTAGCGCAGTGGGTAGCGTGTAAGTTTCATAATCTTAAGGTCGTGAGTTCGATCCTCACCCGGGGCATTTAATTTGCTGTACATCATGGCTGAATTAACGGCGTTGCTGTTGCTAGGGAACGAACTGAATTGTCGTTTGTTATCCACAAGGAGCCCACGCCTCAGCGTCAAAATGTTTACATCCAGCTATGGCAAGGTACAGCTTTGACCTTTCTCCTCCCCTGTTATGAGTAAAATATGATGCAAACTGCAATGAATTGTCAGTTTCGAGCTGTGCGCCATGCCAGTCTGCAAGCGCAAATATGCTCGCAAACAGAGAACACCACTAAGTCCGGATTCAGCACGAAAAGCGAGAGGAGAGGGAGTAAATCTGACGTTTATCGAGCAAATCCGGTGTGGTCTAGTGGCTAGGATACCTGGCTTTCACCCAGGAGGCCCGGGTTCGATTCCCGGTACCGGAAGGGAAGTTTTTGCGCACACGACCCTCCATGTTTTGGCCCTCCAACCCTCGTTTGTCGCCCCCCTTCCGGAGCTTCAACCGAGCGTAATCGGGGAAACAGGCACGAGATGCAATTACTGTCAGCACCGGGATAAAGGGAGAAGAGGCACTGGTCCGCTGTTGGGCTGCTACCAGCGTCAGTGGCAAGTCGGTGAAGTCGCCAGTTGCGCCAGAAGCCAGCAATTACCGTAGTACGCCTACACACGCGTTCCAGTTATTCACATTGCCTGCAGCTGCTCCATCCACAGCAAGCGTGAGCCCGGATAGCTCAGTCGGTAGAGCATTAGGCTTTTAACCTAAGGGTCCAGGGTTCGAGTCCCTGTCCGGGCGAAGATTTTAACGCTTCCGTAATGGCTCGTCTCGTAGCGCTGGTAGCCCTGCCGTAATCAGTGCACGGAGTTCGTTTCCTGTCAACATTCTGCGCAGAACGGTTTGATTTTTCACGATTCGAGGGCACGTTTGGCTGCGAGCAGTCGTGGCCGAGTGGTTAAGGCGTCTGACTAGAAATCAGATTCCCTCTGGGAGCGTAGGTTCGAGTCCTACCGACTGCGTCTCTTTTTTTTTTTTTTTTGTTTAAGAAGAAGGAGCACAAAACTTCGCAGTTTGCCTGTCGTTATGGTACTTCGCTACACCTCACCTCTCACAGCCGTTTATATCGCCTGTCCTCTTGATAAGGGCGAATTCCAAGCGTCAGCTTTCGCGTCAGCCGAGCAAAGTCGGGACAAGTCGGGACATACTACAGGATGGCCTGGAGTGGAGCAACGACGGAAAGAAAACGTTAATGTAACAGCACGTGGCTCACATACTCATACGTAAAAATTTGCGCCCGTTGCGGTGGCCGGGAATCGAACCCGGATCAACTGCTTGGAAGGCAACTATGCTCACCATTACACCACCACCGCACAGCCGCTGCTCGTAACGCCGCGCTGTGTCGGCTTCCCGGCCGCCGGCAGCGGCCCACGGTGATAGTAGCTGTAGGCGCTTTACGAGGTAGGAGGGTGCATCCACACGCGTTCGGGCAGCGCCTCCACGCACGCTGCGTCTTTGGGCAAGACTCGTCGCCGCGGCCGCAAGGTTACTCACACGATAGTGATGAGCGGTCGCTTTAAGGCAGTGTAGTGGGGGACTCCGCGTGTGTAGCACTTTTTTCGGCTGTATCCGGCGTCGTTGGGTGGCAATCCCACTTTCCCTGCAGACAGCTACTCTGGAATATGCTCGGGAAGCACGGCCGACCGCCCCCAACAAATGCAACTAAAAAAATGAGAACAACAACTAAAAAAGTGGTAGGTTGTTCGCCTACCACTCGGGCGGCCCGGGTTCGATTCCCGGCCGATGCATCGTTTCGCTGTTCTCGCTATAATGTTGCCGCGCCGATTGCTCGTTTGAGCTGCGTCAGCCTCAGGAATGTATAGCAGGATTCGCTGTGAGAAGAACCAAACACGCAGCTCGCAAGAGACCGTACTTGGACGGACGCGTGCTATTTCTGAACTCTAGCGTCAGCCTGGCCCTACAGGCCGCTGTGTTCAGGTGCCGCAAGGGCGATGTACTGTAACCTCAGGCAGTGCTGCTTTCCGTTGAAAAAGCCGCGGCAGCAGTTTAATCTAGCAATTCGGGAAAGCACGTGTTGCAACACAACAGATTCTTGAGAAAGCGCCAACTGTCTATCTCTAATATGCGAGACTTACCAAGTTTCCTGGGACGATGCTTGCAAACGTGCCTCGGTAGCGCAGTGGGTAGCGTGTAAGTTTCATAATCTTAAGGTCGTGAGTTCGATCCTCACCCGGGGCATTTAATTTGCTGTACATCATGGCTGAATTAACGGCGTTGCTGTTGCTAGGGAACGAACTGAATTGTCGTTTGTTATCCACAAGGAGCCCACGCCTCAGCGTCAAAATGTTTACATCCAGCTATGGCAAGGTACAGCTTTGACCTTTCTCCTCCCCTGTTATGAGTAAAATATGATGCAAACTGCAATGAATTGTCAGTTTCGAGCTGTGCGCCATGCCAGTCTGCAAGCGCAAATATGCTCGCAAACAGAGAACACCACTAAGTCCGGATTCAGCACGAAAAGCGAGAGGAGAGGGAGTAAATCTGACGTTTATCGAGCAAATCCGGTGTGGTCTAGTGGCTAGGATACCTGGCTTTCACCCAGGAGGCCCGGGTTCGATTCCCGGTACCGGAAGGGAAGTTTTTGCGCACACGACCCTCCATGTTTTGGCCCTCCAACCCTCGTTTGTCGCCCCCCTTCCGGAGCTTCAACCGAGCGTAATCGGGGAAACAGGCACGAGATGCAATTACTGTCAGCACCGGGATAAAGGGAGAAGAGGCACTGGTCCGCTGTTGGGCTGCTACCAGCGTCAGTGGCAAGTCGGTGAAGTCGCCAGTTGCGCCAGAAGCCAGCAATTACCGTAGTACGCCTACACACGCGTTCCAGTTATTCACATTGCCTGCAGCTGCTCCATCCACAGCAAGCGTGAGCCCGGATAGCTCAGTCGGTAGAGCATTAGGCTTTTAACCTAAGGGTCCAGGGTTCGAGTCCCTGTCCGGGCGAAGATTTTAACGCTTCCGTAATGGCTCGTCTCGTAGCGCTGGTAGCCCTGCCGTAATCAGTGCACGGAGTTCGTTTCCTGTCAACATTCTGCGCAGAACGGTTTGATTTTTCACGATTCGAGGGCACGTTTGGCTGCGAGCAGTCGTGGCCGAGTGGTTAAGGCGTCTGACTAGAAATCAGATTCCCTCTGGGAGCGTAGGTTCGAGTCCTACCGACTGCGTCTCTTTTTTTTTTTTTTTTGTTTAAGAAGAAGGAGCACAAAACTTCGCAGTTTGCCTGTCGTTATGGTACTTCGCTACACCTCACCTCTCACAGCCGTTTATATCGCCTGTCCTCTTGATAAGGGCGAATTCCAAGCGTCAGCTTTCGCGTCAGCCGAGCAAAGTCGGGACAAGTCGGGACATACTACAGGATGGCCTGGAGTGGAGCAACGACGGAAAGAAAACGTTAATGTAACAGCACGTGGCTCACATACTCATACGTAAAAATTTGCGCCCGTTGCGGTGGCCGGGAATCGAACCCGGATCAACTGCTTGGAAGGCAACTATGCTCACCATTACACCACCACCGCACAGCCGCTGCTCGTAACGCCGCGCTGTGTCGGCTTCCCGGCCGCCGGCAGCGGCCCACGGTGATAGTAGCTGTAGGCGCTTTACGAGGTAGGAGGGTGCATCCACACGCGTTCGGGCAGCGCCTCCACGCACGCTGCGTCTTTGGGCAAGACTCGTCGCCGCGGCCGCAAGGTTACTCACACGATAGTGATGAGCGGTCGCTTTAAGGCAGTGTAGTGGGGGACTCCGCGTGTGTAGCACTTTTTTCGGCTGTATCCGGCGTCGTTGGGTGGCAATCCCACTTTCCCTGCAGACAGCTACTCTGGAATATGCTCGGGAAGCACGGCCGACCGCCCCCAACAAATGCAACTAAAAAAATGAGAACAACAACTAAAAAAGTGGTAGGTTGTTCGCCTACCACTCGGGCGGCCCGGGTTCGATTCCCGGCCGATGCATCGTTTCGCTGTTCTCGCTATAATGTTGCCGCGCCGATTGCTCGTTTGAGCTGCGTCAGCCTCAGGAATGTATAGCAGGATTCGCTGTGAGAAGAACCAAACACGCAGCTCGCAAGAGACCGTACTTGGACGGACGCGTGCTATTTCTGAACTCTAGCGTCAGCCTGGCCCTACAGGCCGCTGTGTTCAGGTGCCGCAAGGGCGATGTACTGTAACCTCAGGCAGTGCTGCTTTCCGTTGAAAAAGCCGCGGCAGCAGTTTAATCTAGCAATTCGGGAAAGCACGTGTTGCAACACAACAGATTCTTGAGAAAGCGCCAACTGTCTATCTCTAATATGCGAGACTTACCAAGTTTCCTGGGACGATGCTTGCAAACGTGCCTCGGTAGCGCAGTGGGTAGCGTGTAAGTTTCATAATCTTAAGGTCGTGAGTTCGATCCTCACCCGGGGCATTTAATTTGCTGTACATCATGGCTGAATTAACGGCGTTGCTGTTGCTAGGGAACGAACTGAATTGTCGTTTGTTATCCACAAGGAGCCCACGCCTCAGCGTCAAAATGTTTACATCCAGCTATGGCAAGGTACAGCTTTGACCTTTCTCCTCCCCTGTTATGAGTAAAATATGATGCAAACTGCAATGAATTGTCAGTTTCGAGCTGTGCGCCATGCCAGTCTGCAAGCGCAAATATGCTCGCAAACAGAGAACACCACTAAGTCCGGATTCAGCACGAAAAGCGAGAGGAGAGGGAGTAAATCTGACGTTTATCGAGCAAATCCGGTGTGGTCTAGTGGCTAGGATACCTGGCTTTCACCCAGGAGGCCCGGGTTCGATTCCCGGTACCGGAAGGGAAGTTTTTGCGCACACGACCCTCCATGTTTTGGCCCTCCAACCCTCGTTTGTCGCCCCCCTTCCGGAGCTTCAACCGAGCGTAATCGGGGAAACAGGCACGAGATGCAATTACTGTCAGCACCGGGATAAAGGGAGAAGAGGCACTGGTCCGCTGTTGGGCTGCTACCAGCGTCAGTGGCAAGTCGGTGAAGTCGCCAGTTGCGCCAGAAGCCAGCAATTACCGTAGTACGCCTACACACGCGTTCCAGTTATTCACATTGCCTGCAGCTGCTCCATCCACAGCAAGCGTGAGCCCGGATAGCTCAGTCGGTAGAGCATTAGGCTTTTAACCTAAGGGTCCAGGGTTCGAGTCCCTGTCCGGGCGAAGATTTTAACGCTTCCGTAATGGCTCGTCTCGTAGCGCTGGTAGCCCTGCCGTAATCAGTGCACGGAGTTCGTTTCCTGTCAACATTCTGCGCAGAACGGTTTGATTTTTCACGATTCGAGGGCACGTTTGGCTGCGAGCAGTCGTGGCCGAGTGGTTAAGGCGTCTGACTAGAAATCAGATTCCCTCTGGGAGCGTAGGTTCGAGTCCTACCGACTGCGTCTCTTTTTTTTTTTTTTTTGTTTAAGAAGAAGGAGCACAAAACTTCGCAGTTTGCCTGTCGTTATGGTACTTCGCTACACCTCACCTCTCACAGCCGTTTATATCGCCTGTCCTCTTGATAAGGGCGAATTCCAAGCGTCAGCTTTCGCGTCAGCCGAGCAAAGTCGGGACAAGTCGGGACATACTACAGGATGGCCTGGAGTGGAGCAACGACGGAAAGAAAACGTTAATGTAACAGCACGTGGCTCACATACTCATACGTAAAAATTTGCGCCCGTTGCGGTGGCCGGGAATCGAACCCGGATCAACTGCTTGGAAGGCAACTATGCTCACCATTACACCACCACCGCACAGCCGCTGCTCGTAACGCCGCGCTGTGTCGGCTTCCCGGCCGCCGGCAGCGGCCCACGGTGATAGTAGCTGTAGGCGCTTTACGAGGTAGGAGGGTGCATCCACACGCGTTCGGGCAGCGCCTCCACGCACGCTGCGTCTTTGGGCAAGACTCGTCGCCGCGGCCGCAAGGTTACTCACACGATAGTGATGAGCGGTCGCTTTAAGGCAGTGTAGTGGGGGACTCCGCGTGTGTAGCACTTTTTTCGGCTGTATCCGGCGTCGTTGGGTGGCAATCCCACTTTCCCTGCAGACAGCTACTCTGGAATATGCTCGGGAAGCACGGCCGACCGCCCCCAACAAATGCAACTAAAAAAATGAGAACAACAACTAAAAAAGTGGTAGGTTGTTCGCCTACCACTCGGGCGGCCCGGGTTCGATTCCCGGCCGATGCATCGTTTCGCTGTTCTCGCTATAATGTTGCCGCGCCGATTGCTCGTTTGAGCTGCGTCAGCCTCAGGAATGTATAGCAGGATTCGCTGTGAGAAGAACCAAACACGCAGCTCGCAAGAGACCGTACTTGGACGGACGCGTGCTATTTCTGAACTCTAGCGTCAGCCTGGCCCTACAGGCCGCTGTGTTCAGGTGCCGCAAGGGCGATGTACTGTAACCTCAGGCAGTGCTGCTTTCCGTTGAAAAAGCCGCGGCAGCAGTTTAATCTAGCAATTCGGGAAAGCACGTGTTGCAACACAACAGATTCTTGAGAAAGCGCCAACTGTCTATCTCTAATATGCGAGACTTACCAAGTTTCCTGGGACGATGCTTGCAAACGTGCCTCGGTAGCGCAGTGGGTAGCGTGTAAGTTTCATAATCTTAAGGTCGTGAGTTCGATCCTCACCCGGGGCATTTAATTTGCTGTACATCATGGCTGAATTAACGGCGTTGCTGTTGCTAGGGAACGAACTGAATTGTCGTTTGTTATCCACAAGGAGCCCACGCCTCAGCGTCAAAATGTTTACATCCAGCTATGGCAAGGTACAGCTTTGACCTTTCTCCTCCCCTGTTATGAGTAAAATATGATGCAAACTGCAATGAATTGTCAGTTTCGAGCTGTGCGCCATGCCAGTCTGCAAGCGCAAATATGCTCGCAAACAGAGAACACCACTAAGTCCGGATTCAGCACGAAAAGCGAGAGGAGAGGGAGTAAATCTGACGTTTATCGAGCAAATCCGGTGTGGTCTAGTGGCTAGGATACCTGGCTTTCACCCAGGAGGCCCGGGTTCGATTCCCGGTACCGGAAGGGAAGTTTTTGCGCACACGACCCTCCATGTTTTGGCCCTCCAACCCTCGTTTGTCGCCCCCCTTCCGGAGCTTCAACCGAGCGTAATCGGGGAAACAGGCACGAGATGCAATTACTGTCAGCACCGGGATAAAGGGAGAAGAGGCACTGGTCCGCTGTTGGGCTGCTACCAGCGTCAGTGGCAAGTCGGTGAAGTCGCCAGTTGCGCCAGAAGCCAGCAATTACCGTAGTACGCCTACACACGCGTTCCAGTTATTCACATTGCCTGCAGCTGCTCCATCCACAGCAAGCGTGAGCCCGGATAGCTCAGTCGGTAGAGCATTAGGCTTTTAACCTAAGGGTCCAGGGTTCGAGTCCCTGTCCGGGCGAAGATTTTAACGCTTCCGTAATGGCTCGTCTCGTAGCGCTGGTAGCCCTGCCGTAATCAGTGCACGGAGTTCGTTTCCTGTCAACATTCTGCGCAGAACGGTTTGATTTTTCACGATTCGAGGGCACGTTTGGCTGCGAGCAGTCGTGGCCGAGTGGTTAAGGCGTCTGACTAGAAATCAGATTCCCTCTGGGAGCGTAGGTTCGAGTCCTACCGACTGCGTCTCTTTTTTTTTTTTTTTTGTTTAAGAAGAAGGAGCACAAAACTTCGCAGTTTGCCTGTCGTTATGGTACTTCGCTACACCTCACCTCTCACAGCCGTTTATATCGCCTGTCCTCTTGATAAGGGCGAATTCCAAGCGTCAGCTTTCGCGTCAGCCGAGCAAAGTCGGGACAAGTCGGGACATACTACAGGATGGCCTGGAGTGGAGCAACGACGGAAAGAAAACGTTAATGTAACAGCACGTGGCTCACATACTCATACGTAAAAATTTGCGCCCGTTGCGGTGGCCGGGAATCGAACCCGGATCAACTGCTTGGAAGGCAACTATGCTCACCATTACACCACCACCGCACAGCCGCTGCTCGTAACGCCGCGCTGTGTCGGCTTCCCGGCCGCCGGCAGCGGCCCACGGTGATAGTAGCTGTAGGCGCTTTACGAGGTAGGAGGGTGCATCCACACGCGTTCGGGCAGCGCCTCCACGCACGCTGCGTCTTTGGGCAAGACTCGTCGCCGCGGCCGCAAGGTTACTCACACGATAGTGATGAGCGGTCGCTTTAAGGCAGTGTAGTGGGGGACTCCGCGTGTGTAGCACTTTTTTCGGCTGTATCCGGCGTCGTTGGGTGGCAATCCCACTTTCCCTGCAGACAGCTACTCTGGAATATGCTCGGGAAGCACGGCCGACCGCCCCCAACAAATGCAACTAAAAAAATGAGAACAACAACTAAAAAAGTGGTAGGTTGTTCGCCTACCACTCGGGCGGCCCGGGTTCGATTCCCGGCCGATGCATCGTTTCGCTGTTCTCGCTATAATGTTGCCGCGCCGATTGCTCGTTTGAGCTGCGTCAGCCTCAGGAATGTATAGCAGGATTCGCTGTGAGAAGAACCAAACACGCAGCTCGCAAGAGACCGTACTTGGACGGACGCGTGCTATTTCTGAACTCTAGCGTCAGCCTGGCCCTACAGGCCGCTGTGTTCAGGTGCCGCAAGGGCGATGTACTGTAACCTCAGGCAGTGCTGCTTTCCGTTGAAAAAGCCGCGGCAGCAGTTTAATCTAGCAATTCGGGAAAGCACGTGTTGCAACACAACAGATTCTTGAGAAAGCGCCAACTGTCTATCTCTAATATGCGAGACTTACCAAGTTTCCTGGGACGATGCTTGCAAACGTGCCTCGGTAGCGCAGTGGGTAGCGTGTAAGTTTCATAATCTTAAGGTCGTGAGTTCGATCCTCACCCGGGGCATTTAATTTGCTGTACATCATGGCTGAATTAACGGCGTTGCTGTTGCTAGGGAACGAACTGAATTGTCGTTTGTTATCCACAAGGAGCCCACGCCTCAGCGTCAAAATGTTTACATCCAGCTATGGCAAGGTACAGCTTTGACCTTTCTCCTCCCCTGTTATGAGTAAAATATGATGCAAACTGCAATGAATTGTCAGTTTCGAGCTGTGCGCCATGCCAGTCTGCAAGCGCAAATATGCTCGCAAACAGAGAACACCACTAAGTCCGGATTCAGCACGAAAAGCGAGAGGAGAGGGAGTAAATCTGACGTTTATCGAGCAAATCCGGTGTGGTCTAGTGGCTAGGATACCTGGCTTTCACCCAGGAGGCCCGGGTTCGATTCCCGGTACCGGAAGGGAAGTTTTTGCGCACACGACCCTCCATGTTTTGGCCCTCCAACCCTCGTTTGTCGCCCCCCTTCCGGAGCTTCAACCGAGCGTAATCGGGGAAACAGGCACGAGATGCAATTACTGTCAGCACCGGGATAAAGGGAGAAGAGGCACTGGTCCGCTGTTGGGCTGCTACCAGCGTCAGTGGCAAGTCGGTGAAGTCGCCAGTTGCGCCAGAAGCCAGCAATTACCGTAGTACGCCTACACACGCGTTCCAGTTATTCACATTGCCTGCAGCTGCTCCATCCACAGCAAGCGTGAGCCCGGACAGCTCAGTCGGTAGAGCATTAGGCTTTTAACCTAAGGGTCCAGGGTTCGAGTCCCTGTCCGGGCGAAGATTTTAACGCTTCCGTAATGGCTCGTCTCGTAGCGCTGGTAGCCCTGCCGTAATCAGTGCACGGAGTTCGTTTCCTGTCAACATTCTGCGCAGAACGGTTTGATTTTTCACGATTCGAGGGCACGTTTGGCTGCGAGCAGTCGTGGCCGAGTGGTTAAGGCGTCTGACTAGAAATCAGATTCCCTCTGGGAGCGTAGGTTCGAGTCCTACCGACTGCGTCTCTTTTTTTTTTTTTTTTGTTTAAGAAGAAGGAGCACAAAACTTCGCAGTTTGCCTGTCGTTATGGTACTTCGCTACACCTCACCTCTCACAGCCGTTTATATCGCCTGTCCTCTTGATAAGGGCGAATTCCAAGCGTCAGCTTTCGCGTCAGCCGAGCAAAGTTGGGACAAGTCGGGACATACTACAGGATGGCCTGGAGTGGAGCAACGACGGAAAGAAAACGTTAATGTAACAGCACGTGGCTCACATACTCATACGTAAAAATTTGCGCCCGTTGCGGTGGCCGGGAATCGAACCCGGATCAACTGCTTGGAAGGCAACTATGCTCACCATTACACCACCACCGCACAGCCGCTGCTCGTAACGCCGCGCTGTGTCGGCTTCCCGGCCGCCGGCAGCGGCCCACGGTGATAGTAGCTGTAGGCGCTTTACGAGGTAGGAGGGTGCATCCACACGCGTTCGGGCAGCGCCTCCACGCACGCTGCGTCTTTGGGCAAGACTCGTCGCCGCGGCCGCAAGGTTACTCACACGATAGTGATGAGCGGTCGCTTTAAGGCAGTGTAGTGGGGGACTCCGCGTGTGTAGCACTTTTTTCGGCTGTATCCGGCGTCGTTGGGTGGCAATCCCACTTTCCCTGCAGACAGCTACTCTGGAATATGCTCGGGAAGCACGGCCGACCGCCCCCAACAAATGCAACTAAAAAAATGAGAACAACAACTAAAAAAGTGGTAGGTTGTTCGCCTACCACTCGGGCGGCCCGGGTTCGATTCCCGGCCGATGCATCGTTTCGCTGTTCTCGCTATAATGTTGCCGCGCCGATTGCTCGTTTGAGCTGCGTCAGCCTCAGGAATGTATAGCAGGATTCGCTGTGAGAAGAACCAAACACGCAGCTCGCAAGAGACCGTACTTGGACGGACGCGTGCTATTTCTGAACTCTAGCGTCAGCCTGGCCCTACAGGCCGCTGTGTTCAGGTGCCGCAAGGGCGATGTACTGTAACCTCAGGCAGTGCTGCTTTCCGTTGAAAAAGCCGCGGCAGCAGTTTAATCTAGCAATTCGGGAAAGCACGTGTTGCAACACAACAGATTCTTGAGAAAGCGCCAACTGTCTATCTCTAATATGCGAGACTTACCAAGTTTCCTGGGACGATGCTTGCAAACGTGCCTCGGTAGCGCAGTGGGTAGCGTGTAAGTTTCATAATCTTAAGGTCGTGAGTTCGATCCTCACCCGGGGCATTTAATTTGCTGTACATCATGGCTGAATTAACGGCGTTGCTGTTGCTAGGGAACGAACTGAATTGTCGTTTGTTATCCACAAGGAGCCCACGCCTCAGCGTCAAAATGTTTACATCCAGCTATGGCAAGGTACAGCTTTGACCTTTCTCCTCCCCTGTTATGAGTAAAATATGATGCAAACTGCAATGAATTGTCAGTTTCGAGCTGTGCGCCATGCCAGTCTGCAAGCGCAAATATGCTCGCAAACAGAGAACACCACTAAGTCCGGATTCAGCACGAAAAGCGAGAGGAGAGGGAGTAAATCTGACGTTTATCGAGCAAATCCGGTGTGGTCTAGTGGCTAGGATACCTGGCTTTCACCCAGGAGGCCCGGGTTCGATTCCCGGTACCGGAAGGGAAGTTTTTGCGCACACGACCCTCCATGTTTTGGCCCTCCAACCCTCGTTTGTCGCCCCCCTTCCGGAGCTTCAACCGAGCGTAATCGGGGAAACAGGCACGAGATGCAATTACTGTCAGCACCGGGATAAAGGGAGAAGAGGCACTGGTCCGCTGTTGGGCTGCTACCAGCGTCAGTGGCAAGTCGGTGAAGTCGCCAGTTGCGCCAGAAGCCAGCAATTACCGTAGTACGCCTACACACGCGTTCCAGTTATTCACATTGCCTGCAGCTGCTCCATCCATAGCAAGCGTGAGCCCGGATAGCTCAGTCGGTAGAGCATTAGGCTTTTAACCTAAGGGTCCAGGGTTCGAGTCCCTGTCCGGGCGAAGATTTTAACGCTTCCGTAATGGCTCGTCTCGTAGCGCTGGTAGCCCTGCCGTAATCAGTGCACGGAGTTCGTTTCCTGTCAACATTCTGCGCAGAACGGTTTGATTTTTCACGATTCGAGGGCACGTTTGGCTGCGAGCAGTCGTGGCCGAGTGGTTAAGGCGTCTGACTAGAAATCAGATTCCCTCTGGGAGCGTAGGTTCGAGTCCTACCGACTGCGTCTCTTTTTTTTTTTTTTTTTTTTGTTTAAGAAGAAGGAGCACAAAACTTCGCAGTTTGCCTGTCGTTATGGTACTTCGCTACACCTCACCTCTCACAGCCGTTTATATCGCCTGTCCTCTTGATAAGGGCGAATTCCAAGCGTCAGCTTTCGCGTCAGCCGAGCAAAGTCGGGACAAGTCGGGACATACTACAGGATGGCCTGGAGTGGAGCAACGACGGAAAGAAAACGTTAATGTAACAGCACGTGGCTCACATACTCATACGTAAAAATTTGCGCCCGTTGCGGTGGCCGGGAATCGAACCCGGATCAACTGCTTGGAAGGCAACTATGCTCACCATTACACCACCACCGCACAGCCGCTGCTCGTAACGCCGCGCTGTGTCGGCTTCCCGGCCGCCGGCAGCGGCCCACGGTGATAGTAGCTGTAGGCGCTTTACGAGGTAGGAGGGTGCATCCACACGCGTTCGGGCAGCGCCTCCACGCACGCTGCGTCTTTGGGCAAGACTCGTCGCCGCGGCCGCAAGGTTACTCACACGATAGTGATGAGCGGTCGCTTTAAGGCAGTGTAGTGGGGGACTCCGCGTGTGTAGCACTTTTTTCGGCTGTATCCGGCGTCGTTGGGTGGCAATCCCACTTTCCCTGCAGACAGCTACTCTGGAATATGCTCGGGAAGCACGGCCGACCGCCCCCAACAAATGCAACTAAAAAAATGAGAACAACAACTAAAAAAGTGGTAGGTTGTTCGCCTACCACTCGGGCGGCCCGGGTTCGATTCCCGGCCGATGCATCGTTTCGCTGTTCTCGCTATAATGTTGCCGCGCCGATTGCTCGTTTGAGCTGCGTCAGCCTCAGGAATGTATAGCAGGATTCGCTGTGAGAAGAACCAAACACGCAGCTCGCAAGAGACCGTACTTGGACGGACGCGTGCTATTTCTGAACTCTAGCGTCAGCCTGGCCCTACAGGCCGCTGTGTTCAGGTGCCGCAAGGGCGATGTACTGTAACCTCAGGCAGTGCTGCTTTCCGTTGAAAAAGCCGCGGCAGCAGTTTAATCTAGCAATTCGGGAAAGCACGTGTTGCAACACAACAGATTCTTGAGAAAGCGCCAACTGTCTATCTCTAATATGCGAGACTTACCAAGTTTCCTGGGACGATGCTTGCAAACGTGCCTCGGTAGCGCAGTGGGTAGCGTGTAAGTTTCATAATCTTAAGGTCGTGAGTTCGATCCTCACCCGGGGCATTTAATTTGCTGTACATCATGGCTGAATTAACGGCGTTGCTGTTGCTAGGGAACGAACTGAATTGTCGTTTGTTATCCACAAGGAGCCCACGCCTCAGCGTCAAAATGTTTACATCCAGCTATGGCAAGGTACAGCTTTGACCTTTCTCCTCCCCTGTTATGAGTAAAATATGATGCAAACTGCAATGAATTGTCAGTTTCGAGCTGTGCGCCATGCCAGTCTGCAAGCGCAAATATGCTCGCAAACAGAGAACACCACTAAGTCCGGATTCAGCACGAAAAGCGAGAGGAGAGGGAGTAAATCTGACGTTTATCGAGCAAATCCGGTGTGGTCTAGTGGCTAGGATACCTGGCTTTCACCCAGGAGGCCCGGGTTCGATTCCCGGTACCGGAAGGGAAGTTTTTGCGCACACGACCCTCCATGTTTTGGCCCTCCAACCCTCGTTTGTCGCCCCCCTTCCGGAGCTTCAACCGAGCGTAATCGGGGAAACAGGCACGAGATGCAATTACTGTCAGCACCGGGATAAAGGGAGAAGAGGCACTGGTCCGCTGTTGGGCTGCTACCAGCGTCAGTGGCAAGTCGGTGAAGTCGCCAGTTGCGCCAGAAGCCAGCAATTACCGTAGTACGCCTACACACGCGTTCCAGTTATTCACATTGCCTGCAGCTGCTCCATCCACAGCAAGCGTGAGCCCGGATAGCTCAGTCGGTAGAGCATTAGGCTTTTAACCTAAGGGTCCAGGGTTCGAGTCCCTGTCCGGGCGAAGATTTTAACGCTTCCGTAATGGCTCGTCTCGTAGCGCTGGTAGCCCTGCCGTAATCAGTGCACGGAGTTCGTTTCCTGTCAACATTCTGCGCAGAACGGTTTGATTTTTCACGATTCGAGGGCACGTTTGGCTGCGAGCAGTCGTGGCCGAGTGGTTAAGGCGTCTGACTAGAAATCAGATTCCCTCTGGGAGCGTAGGTTCGAGTCCTACCGACTGCGTCTCTTTTTTTTTTTTTTTTTTTTGTTTAAGAAGAAGGAGCACAAAACTTCGCAGTTTGCCTGTCGTTATGGTACTTCGCTACACCTCACCTCTCACAGCCGTTTATATCGCCTGTCCTCTTGATAAGGGCGAATTCCAAGCGTCAGCTTTCGCGTCAGCCGAGCAAAGTCGGGACAAGTCGGGACATACTACAGGATGGCCTGGAGTGGAGCAACGACGGAAAGAAAACGTTAATGTAACAGCACGTGGCTCACATACTCATACGTAAAAATTTGCGCCCGTTGCGGTGGCCGGGAATCGAACCCGGATCAACTGCTTGGAAGGCAACTATGCTCACCATTACACCACCACCGCACAGCCGCTGCTCGTAACGCCGCGCTGTGTCGGCTTCCCGGCCGCCGGCAGCGGCCCACGGTGATAGTAGCTGTAGGCGCTTTACGAGGTAGGAGGGTGCATCCACACGCGTTCGGGCAGCGCCTCCACGCACGCTGCGTCTTTGGGCAAGACTCGTCGCCGCGGCCGCAAGGTTACTCACACGATAGTGATGAGCGGTCGCTTTAAGGCAGTGTAGTGGGGGACTCCGCGTGTGTAGCACTTTTTTCGGCTGTATCCGGCGTCGTTGGGTGGCAATCCCACTTTCCCTGCAGACAGCTACTCTGGAATATGCTCGGGAAGCACGGCCGACCGCCCCCAACAAATGCAACTAAAAAAATGAGAACAACAACTAAAAAAGTGGTAGGTTGTTCGCCTACCACTCGGGCGGCCCGGGTTCGATTCCCGGCCGATGCATCGTTTCGCTGTTCTCGCTATAATGTTGCCGCGCCGATTGCTCGTTTGAGCTGCGTCAGCCTCAGGAATGTATAGCAGGATTCGCTGTGAGAAGAACCAAACACGCAGCTCGCAAGAGACCGTACTTGGACGGACGCGTGCTATTTCTGAACTCTAGCGTCAGCCTGGCCCTACAGGCCGCTGTGTTCAGGTGCCGCAAGGGCGATGTACTGTAACCTCAGGCAGTGCTGCTTTCCGTTGAAAAAGCCGCGGCAGCAGTTTAATCTAGCAATTCGGGAAAGCACGTGTTGCAACACAACAGATTCTTGAGAAAGCGCCAACTGTCTATCTCTAATATGCGAGACTTACCAAGTTTCCTGGGACGATGCTTGCAAACGTGCCTCGGTAGCGCAGTGGGTAGCGTGTAAGTTTCATAATCTTAAGGTCGTGAGTTCGATCCTCACCCGGGGCATTTAATTTGCTGTACATCATGGCTGAATTAACGGCGTTGCTGTTGCTAGGGAACGAACTGAATTGTCGTTTGTTATCCACAAGGAGCCCACGCCTCAGCGTCAAAATGTTTACATCCAGCTATGGCAAGGTACAGCTTTGACCTTTCTCCTCCCCTGTTATGAGTAAAATATGATGCAAACTGCAATGAATTGTCAGTTTCGAGCTGTGCGCCATGCCAGTCTGCAAGCGCAAATATGCTCGCAAACAGAGAACACCACTAAGTCCGGATTCAGCACGAAAAGCGAGAGGAGAGGGAGTAAATCTGACGTTTATCGAGCAAATCCGGTGTGGTCTAGTGGCTAGGATACCTGGCTTTCACCCAGGAGGCCCGGGTTCGATTCCCGGTACCGGAAGGGAAGTTTTTGCGCACACGACCCTCCATGTTTTGGCCCTCCAACCCTCGTTTGTCGCCCCCCTTCCGGAGCTTCAACCGAGCGTAATCGGGGAAACAGGCACGAGATGCAATTACTGTCAGCACCGGGATAAAGGGAGAAGAGGCACTGGTCCGCTGTTGGGCTGCTACCAGCGTCAGTGGCAAGTCGGTGAAGTCGCCAGTTGCGCCAGAAGCCAGCAATTACCGTAGTACGCCTACACACGCGTTCCAGTTATTCACATTGCCTGCAGCTGCTCCATCCACAGCAAGCGTGAGCCCGGATAGCTCAGTCGGTAGAGCATTAGGCTTTTAACCTAAGGGTCCAGGGTTCGAGTCCCTGTCCGGGCGAAGATTTTAACGCTTCCGTAATGGCTCGTCTCGTAGCGCTGGTAGCCCTGCCGTAATCAGTGCACGGAGTTCGTTTCCTGTCAACATTCTGCGCAGAACGGTTTGATTTTTCACGATTCGAGGGCACGTTTGGCTGCGAGCAGTCGTGGCCGAGTGGTTAAGGCGTCTGACTAGAAATCAGATTCCCTCTGGGAGCGTAGGTTCGAGTCCTACCGACTGCGTCTCTTTTTTTTTTTTTTTTGTTTAAGAAGAAGGAGCACAAAACTTCGCAGTTTGCCTGTCGTTATGGTACTTCGCTACACCTCACCTCTCACAGCCGTTTATATCGCCTGTCCTCTTGATAAGGGCGAATTCCAAGCGTCAGCTTTCGCGTCAGCCGAGCAAAGTCGGGACAAGTCGGGACATACTACAGGATGGCCTGGAGTGGAGCAACGACGGAAAGAAAACGTTAATGTAACAGCACGTGGCTCACATACTCATACGTAAAAATTTGCGCCCGTTGCGGTGGCCGGGAATCGAACCCGGATCAACTGCTTGGAAGGCAACTATGCTCACCATTACACCACCACCGCACAGCCGCTGCTCGTAACGCCGCGCTGTGTCGGCTTCCCGGCCGCCGGCAGCGGCCCACGGTGATAGTAGCTGTAGGCGCTTTACGAGGTAGGAGGGTGCATCCACACGCGTTCGGGCAGCGCCTCCACGCACGCTGCGTCTTTGGGCAAGACTCGTCGCCGCGGCCGCAAGGTTACTCACACGATAGTGATGAGCGGTCGCTTTAAGGCAGTGTAGTGGGGGACTCCGCGTGTGTAGCACTTTTTTCGGCTGTATCCGGCGTCGTTGGGTGGCAATCCCACTTTCCCTGCAGACAGCTACTCTGGAATATGCTCGGGAAGCACGGCCGACCGCCCCCAACAAATGCAACTAAAAAAATGAGAACAACAACTAAAAAAGTGGTAGGTTGTTCGCCTACCACTCGGGCGGCCCGGGTTCGATTCCCGGCCGATGCATCGTTTCGCTGTTCTCGCTATAATGTTGCCGCGCCGATTGCTCGTTTGAGCTGCGTCAGCCTCAGGAATGTATAGCAGGATTCGCTGTGAGAAGAACCAAACACGCAGCTCGCAAGAGACCGTACTTGGACGGACGCGTGCTATTTCTGAACTCTAGCGTCAGCCTGGCCCTACAGGCCGCTGTGTTCAGGTGCCGCAAGGGCGATGTACTGTAACCTCAGGCAGTGCTGCTTTCCGTTGAAAAAGCCGCGGCAGCAGTTTAATCTAGCAATTCGGGAAAGCACGTGTTGCAACACAACAGATTCTTGAGAAAGCGCCAACTGTCTATCTCTAATATGCGAGACTTACCAAGTTTCCTGGGACGATGCTTGCAAACGTGCCTCGGTAGCGCAGTGGGTAGCGTGTAAGTTTCATAATCTTAAGGTCGTGAGTTCGATCCTCACCCGGGGCATTTAATTTGCTGTACATCATGGCTGAATTAACGGCGTTGCTGTTGCTAGGGAACGAACTGAATTGTCGTTTGTTATCCACAAGGAGCCCACGCCTCAGCGTCAAAATGTTTACATCCAGCTATGGCAAGGTACAGCTTTGACCTTTCTCCTCCCCTGTTATGAGTAAAATATGATGCAAACTGCAATGAATTGTCAGTTTCGAGCTGTGCGCCATGCCAGTCTGCAAGCGCAAATATGCTCGCAAACAGAGAACACCACTAAGTCCGGATTCAGCACGAAAAGCGAGAGGAGAGGGAGTAAATCTGACGTTTATCGAGCAAATCCGGTGTGGTCTAGTGGCTAGGATACCTGGCTTTCACCCAGGAGGCCCGGGTTCGATTCCCGGTACCGGAAGGGAAGTTTTTGCGCACACGACCCTCCATGTTTTGGCCCTCCAACCCTCGTTTGTCGCCCCCCTTCCGGAGCTTCAACCGAGCGTAATCGGGGAAACAGGCACGAGATGCAATTACTGTCAGCACCGGGATAAAGGGAGAAGAGGCACTGGTCCGCTGTTGGGCTGCTACCAGCGTCAGTGGCAAGTCGGTGAAGTCGCCAGTTGCGCCAGAAGCCAGCAATTACCGTAGTACGCCTACACACGCGTTCCAGTTATTCACATTGCCTGCAGCTGCTCCATCCACAGCAAGCGTGAGCCCGGATAGCTCAGTCGGTAGAGCATTAGGCTTTTAACCTAAGGGTCCAGGGTTCGAGTCCCTGTCCGGGCGAAGATTTTAACGCTTCCGTAATGGCTCGTCTCGTAGCGCTGGTAGCCCTGCCGTAATCAGTGCACGGAGTTCGTTTCCTGTCAACATTCTGCGCAGAACGGTTTGATTTTTCACGATTCGAGGGCACGTTTGGCTGCGAGCAGTCGTGGCCGAGTGGTTAAGGCGTCTGACTAGAAATCAGATTCCCTCTGGGAGCGTAGGTTCGAGTCCTACCGACTGCGTCTCTTTTTTTTTTTTTTTTGTTTAAGAAGAAGGAGCACAAAACTTCGCAGTTTGCCTGTCGTTATGGTACTTCGCTACACCTCACCTCTCACAGCCGTTTATATCGCCTGTCCTCTTGATAAGGGCGAATTCCAAGCGTCAGCTTTCGCGTCAGCCGAGCAAAGTCGGGACAAGTCGGGACATACTACAGGATGGCCTGGAGTGGAGCAACGACGGAAAGAAAACGTTAATGTAACAGCACGTGGCTCACATACTCATACGTAAAAATTTGCGCCCGTTGCGGTGGCCGGGAATCGAACCCGGATCAACTGCTTGGAAGGCAACTATGCTCACCATTACACCACCACCGCACAGCCGCTGCTCGTAACGCCGCGCTGTGTCGGCTTCCCGGCCGCCGGCAGCGGCCCACGGTGATAGTAGCTGTAGGCGCTTTACGAGGTAGGAGGGTGCATCCACACGCGTTCGGGCAGCGCCTCCACGCACGCTGCGTCTTTGGGCAAGACTCGTCGCCGCGGCCGCAAGGTTACTCACACGATAGTGATGAGCGGTCGCTTTAAGGCAGTGTAGTGGGGGACTCCGCGTGTGTAGCACTTTTTTCGGCTGTATCCGGCGTCGTTGGGTGGCAATCCCACTTTCCCTGCAGACAGCTACTCTGGAATATGCTCGGGAAGCACGGCCGACCGCCCCCAACAAATGCAACTAAAAAAATGAGAACAACAACTAAAAAAGTGGTAGGTTGTTCGCCTACCACTCGGGCGGCCCGGGTTCGATTCCCGGCCGATGCATCGTTTCGCTGTTCTCGCTATAATGTTGCCGCGCCGATTGCTCGTTTGAGCTGCGTCAGCCTCAGGAATGTATAGCAGGATTCGCTGTGAGAAGAACCAAACACGCAGCTCGCAAGAGACCGTACTTGGACGGACGCGTGCTATTTCTGAACTCTAGCGTCAGCCTGGCCCTACAGGCCGCTGTGTTCAGGTGCCGCAAGGGCGATGTACTGTAACCTCAGGCAGTGCTGCTTTCCGTTGAAAAAGCCGCGGCAGCAGTTTAATCTAGCAATTCGGGAAAGCACGTGTTGCAACACAACAGATTCTTGAGAAAGCGCCAACTGTCTATCTCTAATATGCGAGACTTACCAAGTTTCCTGGGACGATGCTTGCAAACGTGCCTCGGTAGCGCAGTGGGTAGCGTGTAAGTTTCATAATCTTAAGGTCGTGAGTTCGATCCTCACCCGGGGCATTTAATTTGCTGTACATCATGGCTGAATTAACGGCGTTGCTGTTGCTAGGGAACGAACTGAATTGTCGTTTGTTATCCACAAGGAGCCCACGCCTCAGCGTCAAAATGTTTACATCCAGCTATGGCAAGGTACAGCTTTGACCTTTCTCCTCCCCTGTTATGAGTAAAATATGATGCAAACTGCAATGAATTGTCAGTTTCGAGCTGTGCGCCATGCCAGTCTGCAAGCGCAAATATGCTCGCAAACAGAGAACACCACTAAGTCCGGATTCAGCACGAAAAGCGAGAGGAGAGGGAGTAAATCTGACGTTTATCGAGCAAATCCGGTGTGGTCTAGTGGCTAGGATACCTGGCTTTCACCCAGGAGGCCCGGGTTCGATTCCCGGTACCGGAAGGGAAGTTTTTGCGCACACGACCCTCCATGTTTTGGCCCTCCAACCCTCGTTTGTCGCCCCCCTTCCGGAGCTTCAACCGAGCGTAATCGGGGAAACAGGCACGAGATGCAATTACTGTCAGCACCGGGATAAAGGGAGAAGAGGCACTGGTCCGCTGTTGGGCTGCTACCAGCGTCAGTGGCAAGTCGGTGAAGTCGCCAGTTGCGCCAGAAGCCAGCAATTACCGTAGTACGCCTACACACGCGTTCCAGTTATTCACATTGCCTGCAGCTGCTCCATCCACAGCAAGCGTGAGCCCGGATAGCTCAGTCGGTAGAGCATTAGGCTTTTAACCTAAGGGTCCAGGGTTCGAGTCCCTGTCCGGGCGAAGATTTTAACGCTTCCGTAATGGCTCGTCTCGTAGCGCTGGTAGCCCTGCCGTAATCAGTGCACGGAGTTCGTTTCCTGTCAACATTCTGCGCAGAACGGTTTGATTTTTCACGATTCGAGGGCACGTTTGGCTGCGAGCAGTCGTGGCCGAGTGGTTAAGGCGTCTGACTAGAAATCAGATTCCCTCTGGGAGCGTAGGTTCGAGTCCTACCGACTGCGTCTCTTTTTTTTTTTTTTTTGTTTAAGAAGAAGGAGCACAAAACTTCGCAGTTTGCCTGTCGTTATGGTACTTCGCTACACCTCACCTCTCACAGCCGTTTATATCGCCTGTCCTCTTGATAAGGGCGAATTCCAAGCGTCAGCTTTCGCGTCAGCCGAGCAAAGTTGGGACAAGTCGGGACATACTACAGGATGGCCTGGAGTGGAGCAACGACGGAAAGAAAACGTTAATGTAACAGCACGTGGCTCACATACTCATACGTAAAAATTTGCGCCCGTTGCGGTGGCCGGGAATCGAACCCGGATCAACTGCTTGGAAGGCAACTATGCTCACCATTACACCACCACCGCACAGCCGCTGCTCGTAACGCCGCGCTGTGTCGGCTTCCCGGCCGCCGGCAGCGGCCCACGGTGATAGTAGCTGTAGGCGCTTTACGAGGTAGGAGGGTGCATCCACACGCGTTCGGGCAGCGCCTCCACGCACGCTGCGTCTTTGGGCAAGACTCGTCGCCGCGGCCGCAAGGTTACTCACACGATAGTGATGAGCGGTCGCTTTAAGGCAGTGTAGTGGGGGACTCCGCGTGTGTAGCACTTTTTTCGGCTGTATCCGGCGTCGTTGGGTGGCAATCCCACTTTCCCTGCAGACAGCTACTCTGGAATATGCTCGGGAAGCACGGCCGACCGCCCCCAACAAATGCAACTAAAAAAATGAGAACAACAACTAAAAAAGTGGTAGGTTGTTCGCCTACCACTCGGGCGGCCCGGGTTCGATTCCCGGCCGATGCATCGTTTCGCTGTTCTCGCTATAATGTTGCCGCGCCGATTGCTCGTTTGAGCTGCGTCAGCCTCAGGAATGTATAGCAGGATTCGCTGTGAGAAGAACCAAACACGCAGCTCGCAAGAGACCGTACTTGGACGGACGCGTGCTATTTCTGAACTCTAGCGTCAGCCTGGCCCTACAGGCCGCTGTGTTCAGGTGCCGCAAGGGCGATGTACTGTAACCTCAGGCAGTGCTGCTTTCCGTTGAAAAAGCCGCGGCAGCAGTTTAATCTAGCAATTCGGGAAAGCACGTGTTGCAACACAACAGATTCTTGAGAAAGCGCCAACTGTCTATCTCTAATATGCGAGACTTACCAAGTTTCCTGGGACGATGCTTGCAAACGTGCCTCGGTAGCGCAGTGGGTAGCGTGTAAGTTTCATAATCTTAAGGTCGTGAGTTCGATCCTCACCCGGGGCATTTAATTTGCTGTACATCATGGCTGAATTAACGGCGTTGCTGTTGCTAGGGAACGAACTGAATTGTCGTTTGTTATCCACAAGGAGCCCACGCCTCAGCGTCAAAATGTTTACATCCAGCTATGGCAAGGTACAGCTTTGACCTTTCTCCTCCCCTGTTATGAGTAAAATATGATGCAAACTGCAATGAATTGTCAGTTTCGAGCTGTGCGCCATGCCAGTCTGCAAGCGCAAATATGCTCGCAAACAGAGAACACCACTAAGTCCGGATTCAGCACGAAAAGCGAGAGGAGAGGGAGTAAATCTGACGTTTATCGAGCAAATCCGGTGTGGTCTAGTGGCTAGGATACCTGGCTTTCACCCAGGAGGCCCGGGTTCGATTCCCGGTACCGGAAGGGAAGTTTTTGCGCACACGACCCTCCATGTTTTGGCCCTCCAACCCTCGTTTGTCGCCCCCCTTCCGGAGCTTCAACCGAGCGTAATCGGGGAAACAGGCACGAGATGCAATTACTGTCAGCACCGGGATAAAGGGAGAAGAGGCACTGGTCCGCTGTTGGGCTGCTACCAGCGTCAGTGGCAAGTCGGTGAAGTCGCCAGTTGCGCCAGAAGCCAGCAATTACCGTAGTACGCCTACACACGCGTTCCAGTTATTCACATTGCCTGCAGCTGCTCCATCCACAGCAAGCGTGAGCCCGGATAGCTCAGTCGGTAGAGCATTAGGCTTTTAACCTAAGGGTCCAGGGTTCGAGTCCCTGTCCGGGCGAAGATTTTAACGCTTCCGTAATGGCTCGTCTCGTAGCGCTGGTAGCCCTGCCGTAATCAGTGCACGGAGTTCGTTTCCTGTCAACATTCTGCGCAGAACGGTTTGATTTTTCACGATTCGAGGGCACGTTTGGCTGCGAGCAGTCGTGGCCGAGTGGTTAAGGCGTCTGACTAGAAATCAGATTCCCTCTGGGAGCGTAGGTTCGAGTCCTACCGACTGCGTCTCTTTTTTTTTTTTTTTTGTTTAAGAAGAAGGAGCACAAAACTTCGCAGTTTGCCTGTCGTTATGGTACTTCGCTACACCTCACCTCTCACAGCCGTTTATATCGCCTGTCCTCTTGATAAGGGCGAATTCCAAGCGTCAGCTTTCGCGTCAGCCGAGCAAAGTCGGGACAAGTCGGGACATACTACAGGATGGCCTGGAGTGGAGCAACGACGGAAAGAAAACGTTAATGTAACAGCACGTGGCTCACATACTCATACGTAAAAATTTGCGCCCGTTGCGGTGGCCGGGAATCGAACCCGGATCAACTGCTTGGAAGGCAACTATGCTCACCATTACACCACCACCGCACAGCCGCTGCTCGTAACGCCGCGCTGTGTCGGCTTCCCGGCCGCCGGCAGCGGCCCACGGTGATAGTAGCTGTAGGCGCTTTACGAGGTAGGAGGGTGCATCCACACGCGTTCGGGCAGCGCCTCCACGCACGCTGCGTCTTTGGGCAAGACTCGTCGCCGCGGCCGCAAGGTTACTCACACGATAGTGATGAGCGGTCGCTTTAAGGCAGTGTAGTGGGGGACTCCGCGTGTGTAGCACTTTTTTCGGCTGTATCCGGCGTCGTTGGGTGGCAATCCCACTTTCCCTGCAGACAGCTACTCTGGAATATGCTCGGGAAGCACGGCCGACCGCCCCCAACAAATGCAACTAAAAAAATGAGAACAACAACTAAAAAAGTGGTAGGTTGTTCGCCTACCACTCGGGCGGCCCGGGTTCGATTCCCGGCCGATGCATCGTTTCGCTGTTCTCGCTATAATGTTGCCGCGCCGATTGCTCGTTTGAGCTGCGTCAGCCTCAGGAATGTATAGCAGGATTCGCTGTGAGAAGAACCAAACACGCAGCTCGCAAGAGACCGTACTTGGACGGACGCGTGCTATTTCTGAACTCTAGCGTCAGCCTGGCCCTACAGGCCGCTGTGTTCAGGTGCCGCAAGGGCGATGTACTGTAACCTCAGGCAGTGCTGCTTTCCGTTGAAAAAGCCGCGGCAGCAGTTTAATCTAGCAATTCGGGAAAGCACGTGTTGCAACACAACAGATTCTTGAGAAAGCGCCAACTGTCTATCTCTAATATGCGAGACTTACCAAGTTTCCTGGGACGATGCTTGCAAACGTGCCTCGGTAGCGCAGTGGGTAGCGTGTAAGTTTCATAATCTTAAGGTCGTGAGTTCGATCCTCACCCGGGGCATTTAATTTGCTGTACATCATGGCTGAATTAACGGCGTTGCTGTTGCTAGGGAACGAACTGAATTGTCGTTTGTTATCCACAAGGAGCCCACGCCTCAGCGTCAAAATGTTTACATCCAGCTATGGCAAGGTACAGCTTTGACCTTTCTCCTCCCCTGTTATGAGTAAAATATGATGCAAACTGCAATGAATTGTCAGTTTCGAGCTGTGCGCCATGCCAGTCTGCAAGCGCAAATATGCTCGCAAACAGAGAACACCACTAAGTCCGGATTCAGCACGAAAAGCGAGAGGAGAGGGAGTAAATCTGACGTTTATCGAGCAAATCCGGTGTGGTCTAGTGGCTAGGATACCTGGCTTTCACCCAGGAGGCCCGGGTTCGATTCCCGGTACCGGAAGGGAAGTTTTTGCGCACACGACCCTCCATGTTTTGGCCCTCCAACCCTCGTTTGTCGCCCCCCTTCCGGAGCTTCAACCGAGCGTAATCGGGGAAACAGGCACGAGATGCAATTACTGTCAGCACCGGGATAAAGGGAGAAGAGGCACTGGTCCGCTGTTGGGCTGCTACCAGCGTCAGTGGCAAGTCGGTGAAGTCGCCAGTTGCGCCAGAAGCCAGCAATTACCGTAGTACGCCTACACACGCGTTCCAGTTATTCACATTGCCTGCAGCTGCTCCATCCACAGCAAGCGTGAGCCCGGATAGCTCAGTCGGTAGAGCATTAGGCTTTTAACCTAAGGGTCCAGGGTTCGAGTCCCTGTCCGGGCGAAGATTTTAACGCTTCCGTAATGGCTCGTCTCGTAGCGCTGGTAGCCCTGCCGTAATCAGTGCACGGAGTTCGTTTCCTGTCAACATTCTGCGCAGAACGGTTTGATTTTTCACGATTCGAGGGCACGTTTGGCTGCGAGCAGTCGTGGCCGAGTGGTTAAGGCGTCTGACTAGAAATCAGATTCCCTCTGGGAGCGTAGGTTCGAGTCCTACCGACTGCGTCTCTTTTTTTTTTTTTTTTTTTTGTTTAAGAAGAAGGAGCACAAAACTTCGCAGTTTGCCTGTCGTTATGGTACTTCGCTACACCTCACCTCTCACAGCCGTTTATATCGCCTGTCCTCTTGATAAGGGCGAATTCCAAGCGTCAGCTTTCGCGTCAGCCGAGCAAAGTCGGGACAAGTCGGGACATACTACAGGATGGCCTGGAGTGGAGCAACGACGGAAAGAAAACGTTAATGTAACAGCACGTGGCTCACATACTCATACGTAAAAATTTGCGCCCGTTGCGGTGGCCGGGAATCGAACCCGGATCAACTGCTTGGAAGGCAACTATGCTCACCATTACACCACCACCGCACAGCCGCTGCTCGTAACGCCGCGCTGTGTCGGCTTCCCGGCCGCCGGCAGCGGCCCACGGTGATAGTAGCTGTAGGCGCTTTACGAGGTAGGAGGGTGCATCCACACGCGTTCGGGCAGCGCCTCCACGCACGCTGCGTCTTTGGGCAAGACTCGTCGCCGCGGCCGCAAGGTTACTCACACGATAGTGATGAGCGGTCGCTTTAAGGCAGTGTAGTGGGGGACTCCGCGTGTGTAGCACTTTTTTCGGCTGTATCCGGCGTCGTTGGGTGGCAATCCCACTTTCCCTGCAGACAGCTACTCTGGAATATGCTCGGGAAGCACGGCCGACCGCCCCCAACAAATGCAACTAAAAAAATGAGAACAACAACTAAAAAAGTGGTAGGTTGTTCGCCTACCACTCGGGCGGCCCGGGTTCGATTCCCGGCCGATGCATCGTTTCGCTGTTCTCGCTATAATGTTGCCGCGCCGATTGCTCGTTTGAGCTGCGTCAGCCTCAGGAATGTATAGCAGGATTCGCTGTGAGAAGAACCAAACACGCAGCTCGCAAGAGACCGTACTTGGACGGACGCGTGCTATTTCTGAACTCTAGCGTCAGCCTGGCCCTACAGGCCGCTGTGTTCAGGTGCCGCAAGGGCGATGTACTGTAACCTCAGGCAGTGCTGCTTTCCGTTGAAAAAGCCGCGGCAGCAGTTTAATCTAGCAATTCGGGAAAGCACGTGTTGCAACACAACAGATTCTTGAGAAAGCGCCAACTGTCTATCTCTAATATGCGAGACTTACCAAGTTTCCTGGGACGATGCTTGCAAACGTGCCTCGGTAGCGCAGTGGGTAGCGTGTAAGTTTCATAATCTTAAGGTCGTGAGTTCGATCCTCACCCGGGGCATTTAATTTGCTGTACATCATGGCTGAATTAACGGCGTTGCTGTTGCTAGGGAACGAACTGAATTGTCGTTTGTTATCCACAAGGAGCCCACGCCTCAGCGTCAAAATGTTTACATCCAGCTATGGCAAGGTACAGCTTTGACCTTTCTCCTCCCCTGTTATGAGTAAAATATGATGCAAACTGCAATGAATTGTCAGTTTCGAGCTGTGCGCCATGCCAGTCTGCAAGCGCAAATATGCTCGCAAACAGAGAACACCACTAAGTCCGGATTCAGCACGAAAAGCGAGAGGAGAGGGAGTAAATCTGACGTTTATCGAGCAAATCCGGTGTGGTCTAGTGGCTAGGATACCTGGCTTTCACCCAGGAGGCCCGGGTTCGATTCCCGGTACCGGAAGGGAAGTTTTTGCGCACACGACCCTCCATGTTTTGGCCCTCCAACCCTCGTTTGTCGCCCCCCTTCCGGAGCTTCAACCGAGCGTAATCGGGGAAACAGGCACGAGATGCAATTACTGTCAGCACCGGGATAAAGGGAGAAGAGGCACTGGTCCGCTGTTGGGCTGCTACCAGCGTCAGTGGCAAGTCGGTGAAGTCGCCAGTTGCGCCAGAAGCCAGCAATTACCGTAGTACGCCTACACACGCGTTCCAGTTATTCACATTGCCTGCAGCTGCTCCATCCACAGCAAGCGTGAGCCCGGATAGCTCAGTCGGTAGAGCATTAGGCTTTTAACCTAAGGGTCCAGGGTTCGAGTCCCTGTCCGGGCGAAGATTTTAACGCTTCCGTAATGGCTCGTCTCGTAGCGCTGGTAGCCCTGCCGTAATCAGTGCACGGAGTTCGTTTCCTGTCAACATTCTGCGCAGAACGGTTTGATTTTTCACGATTCGAGGGCACGTTTGGCTGCGAGCAGTCGTGGCCGAGTGGTTAAGGCGTCTGACTAGAAATCAGATTCCCTCTGGGAGCGTAGGTTCGAGTCCTACCGACTGCGTCTCTTTTTTTTTTTTTTTTGTTTAAGAAGAAGGAGCACAAAACTTCGCAGTTTGCCTGTCGTTATGGTACTTCGCTACACCTCACCTCTCACAGCCGTTTATATCGCCTGTCCTCTTGATAAGGGCGAATTCCAAGCGTCAGCTTTCGCGTCAGCCGAGCAAAGTCGGGACAAGTCGGGACATACTACAGGATGGCCTGGAGTGGAGCAACGACGGAAAGAAAACGTTAATGTAACAGCACGTGGCTCACATACTCATACGTAAAAATTTGCGCCCGTTGCGGTGGCCGGGAATCGAACCCGGATCAACTGCTTGGAAGGCAACTATGCTCACCATTACACCACCACCGCACAGCCGCTGCTCGTAACGCCGCGCTGTGTCGGCTTCCCGGCCGCCGGCAGCGGCCCACGGTGATAGTAGCTGTAGGCGCTTTACGAGGTAGGAGGGTGCATCCACACGCGTTCGGGCAGCGCCTCCACGCACGCTGCGTCTTTGGGCAAGACTCGTCGCCGCGGCCGCAAGGTTACTCACACGATAGTGATGAGCGGTCGCTTTAAGGCAGTGTAGTGGGGGACTCCGCGTGTGTAGCACTTTTTTCGGCTGTATCCGGCGTCGTTGGGTGGCAATCCCACTTTCCCTGCAGACAGCTACTCTGGAATATGCTCGGGAAGCACGGCCGACCGCCCCCAACAAATGCAACTAAAAAAATGAGAACAACAACTAAAAAAGTGGTAGGTTGTTCGCCTACCACTCGGGCGGCCCGGGTTCGATTCCCGGCCGATGCATCGTTTCGCTGTTCTCGCTATAATGTTGCCGCGCCGATTGCTCGTTTGAGCTGCGTCAGCCTCAGGAATGTATAGCAGGATTCGCTGTGAGAAGAACCAAACACGCAGCTCGCAAGAGACCGTACTTGGACGGACGCGTGCTATTTCTGAACTCTAGCGTCAGCCTGGCCCTACAGGCCGCTGTGTTCAGGTGCCGCAAGGGCGATGTACTGTAACCTCAGGCAGTGCTGCTTTCCGTTGAAAAAGCCGCGGCAGCAGTTTAATCTAGCAATTCGGGAAAGCACGTGTTGCAACACAACAGATTCTTGAGAAAGCGCCAACTGTCTATCTCTAATATGCGAGACTTACCAAGTTTCCTGGGACGATGCTTGCAAACGTGCCTCGGTAGCGCAGTGGGTAGCGTGTAAGTTTCATAATCTTAAGGTCGTGAGTTCGATCCTCACCCGGGGCATTTAATTTGCTGTACATCATGGCTGAATTAACGGCGTTGCTGTTGCTAGGGAACGAACTGAATTGTCGTTTGTTATCCACAAGGAGCCCACGCCTCAGCGTCAAAATGTTTACATCCAGCTATGGCAAGGTACAGCTTTGACCTTTCTCCTCCCCTGTTATGAGTAAAATATGATGCAAACTGCAATGAATTGTCAGTTTCGAGCTGTGCGCCATGCCAGTCTGCAAGCGCAAATATGCTCGCAAACAGAGAACACCACTAAGTCCGGATTCAGCACGAAAAGCGAGAGGAGAGGGAGTAAATCTGACGTTTATCGAGCAAATCCGGTGTGGTCTAGTGGCTAGGATACCTGGCTTTCACCCAGGAGGCCCGGGTTCGATTCCCGGTACCGGAAGGGAAGTTTTTGCGCACACGACCCTCCATGTTTTGGCCCTCCAACCCTCGTTTGTCGCCCCCCTTCCGGAGCTTCAACCGAGCGTAATCGGGGAAACAGGCACGAGATGCAATTACTGTCAGCACCGGGATAAAGGGAGAAGAGGCACTGGTCCGCTGTTGGGCTGCTACCAGCGTCAGTGGCAAGTCGGTGAAGTCGCCAGTTGCGCCAGAAGCCAGCAATTACCGTAGTACGCCTACACACGCGTTCCAGTTATTCACATTGCCTGCAGCTGCTCCATCCACAGCAAGCGTGAGCCCGGATAGCTCAGTCGGTAGAGCATTAGGCTTTTAACCTAAGGGTCCAGGGTTCGAGTCCCTGTCCGGGCGAAGATTTTAACGCTTCCGTAATGGCTCGTCTCGTAGCGCTGGTAGCCCTGCCGTAATCAGTGCACGGAGTTCGTTTCCTGTCAACATTCTGCGCAGAACGGTTTGATTTTTCACGATTCGAGGGCACGTTTGGCTGCGAGCAGTCGTGGCCGAGTGGTTAAGGCGTCTGACTAGAAATCAGATTCCCTCTGGGAGCGTAGGTTCGAGTCCTACCGACTGCGTCTCTTTTTTTTTTTTTTTTTTTTGTTTAAGAAGAAGGAGCACAAAACTTCGCAGTTTGCCTGTCGTTATGGTACTTCGCTACACCTCACCTCTCACAGCCGTTTATATCGCCTGTCCTCTTGATAAGGGCGAATTCCAAGCGTCAGCTTTCGCGTCAGCCGAGCAAAGTCGGGACAAGTCGGGACATACTACAGGATGGCCTGGAGTGGAGCAACGACGGAAAGAAAACGTTAATGTAACAGCACGTGGCTCACATACTCATACGTAAAAATTTGCGCCCGTTGCGGTGGCCGGGAATCGAACCCGGATCAACTGCTTGGAAGGCAACTATGCTCACCATTACACCACCACCGCACAGCCGCTGCTCGTAACGCCGCGCTGTGTCGGCTTCCCGGCCGCCGGCAGCGGCCCACGGTGATAGTAGCTGTAGGCGCTTTACGAGGTAGGAGGGTGCATCCACACGCGTTCGGGCAGCGCCTCCACGCACGCTGCGTCTTTGGGCAAGACTCGTCGCCGCGGCCGCAAGGTTACTCACACGATAGTGATGAGCGGTCGCTTTAAGGCAGTGTAGTGGGGGACTCCGCGTGTGTAGCACTTTTTTCGGCTGTATCCGGCGTCGTTGGGTGGCAATCCCACTTTCCCTGCAGACAGCTACTCTGGAATATGCTCGGGAAGCACGGCCGACCGCCCCCAACAAATGCAACTAAAAAAATGAGAACAACAACTAAAAAAGTGGTAGGTTGTTCGCCTACCACTCGGGCGGCCCGGGTTCGATTCCCGGCCGATGCATCGTTTCGCTGTTCTCGCTATAATGTTGCCGCGCCGATTGCTCGTTTGAGCTGCGTCAGCCTCAGGAATGTATAGCAGGATTCGCTGTGAGAAGAACCAAACACGCAGCTCGCAAGAGACCGTACTTGGACGGACGCGTGCTATTTCTGAACTCTAGCGTCAGCCTGGCCCTACAGGCCGCTGTGTTCAGGTGCCGCAAGGGCGATGTACTGTAACCTCAGGCAGTGCTGCTTTCCGTTGAAAAAGCCGCGGCAGCAGTTTAATCTAGCAATTCGGGAAAGCACGTGTTGCAACACAACAGATTCTTGAGAAAGCGCCAACTGTCTATCTCTAATATGCGAGACTTACCAAGTTTCCTGGGACGATGCTTGCAAACGTGCCTCGGTAGCGCAGTGGGTAGCGTGTAAGTTTCATAATCTTAAGGTCGTGAGTTCGATCCTCACCCGGGGCATTTAATTTGCTGTACATCATGGCTGAATTAACGGCGTTGCTGTTGCTAGGGAACGAACTGAATTGTCGTTTGTTATCCACAAGGAGCCCACGCCTCAGCGTCAAAATGTTTACATCCAGCTATGGCAAGGTACAGCTTTGACCTTTCTCCTCCCCTGTTATGAGTAAAATATGATGCAAACTGCAATGAATTGTCAGTTTCGAGCTGTGCGCCATGCCAGTCTGCAAGCGCAAATATGCTCGCAAACAGAGAACACCACTAAGTCCGGATTCAGCACGAAAAGCGAGAGGAGAGGGAGTAAATCTGACGTTTATCGAGCAAATCCGGTGTGGTCTAGTGGCTAGGATACCTGGCTTTCACCCAGGAGGCCCGGGTTCGATTCCCGGTACCGGAAGGGAAGTTTTTGCGCACACGACCCTCCATGTTTTGGCCCTCCAACCCTCGTTTGTCGCCCCCCTTCCGGAGCTTCAACCGAGCGTAATCGGGGAAACAGGCACGAGATGCAATTACTGTCAGCACCGGGATAAAGGGAGAAGAGGCACTGGTCCGCTGTTGGGCTGCTACCAGCGTCAGTGGCAAGTCGGTGAAGTCGCCAGTTGCGCCAGAAGCCAGCAATTACCGTAGTACGCCTACACACGCGTTCCAGTTATTCACATTGCCTGCAGCTGCTCCATCCACAGCAAGCGTGAGCCCGGATAGCTCAGTCGGTAGAGCATTAGGCTTTTAACCTAAGGGTCCAGGGTTCGAGTCCCTGTCCGGGCGAAGATTTTAACGCTTCCGTAATGGCTCGTCTCGTAGCGCTGGTAGCCCTGCCGTAATCAGTGCACGGAGTTCGTTTCCTGTCAACATTCTGCGCAGAACGGTTTGATTTTTCACGATTCGAGGGCACGTTTGGCTGCGAGCAGTCGTGGCCGAGTGGTTAAGGCGTCTGACTAGAAATCAGATTCCCTCTGGGAGCGTAGGTTCGAGTCCTACCGACTGCGTCTCTTTTTTTTTTTTTTTTGTTTAAGAAGAAGGAGCACAAAACTTCGCAGTTTGCCTGTCGTTATGGTACTTCGCTACACCTCACCTCTCACAGCCGTTTATATCGCCTGTCCTCTTGATAAGGGCGAATTCCAAGCGTCAGCTTTCGCGTCAGCCGAGCAAAGTCGGGACAAGTCGGGACATACTACAGGATGGCCTGGAGTGGAGCAACGACGGAAAGAAAACGTTAATGTAACAGCACGTGGCTCACATACTCATACGTAAAAATTTGCGCCCGTTGCGGTGGCCGGGAATCGAACCCGGATCAACTGCTTGGAAGGCAACTATGCTCACCATTACACCACCACCGCACAGCCGCTGCTCGTAACGCCGCGCTGTGTCGGCTTCCCGGCCGCCGGCAGCGGCCCACGGTGATAGTAGCTGTAGGCGCTTTACGAGGTAGGAGGGTGCATCCACACGCGTTCGGGCAGCGCCTCCACGCACGCTGCGTCTTTGGGCAAGACTCGTCGCCGCGGCCGCAAGGTTACTCACACGATAGTGATGAGCGGTCGCTTTAAGGCAGTGTAGTGGGGGACTCCGCGTGTGTAGCACTTTTTTCGGCTGTATCCGGCGTCGTTGGGTGGCAATCCCACTTTCCCTGCAGACAGCTACTCTGGAATATGCTCGGGAAGCACGGCCGACCGCCCCCAACAAATGCAACTAAAAAAATGAGAACAACAACTAAAAAAGTGGTAGGTTGTTCGCCTACCACTCGGGCGGCCCGGGTTCGATTCCCGGCCGATGCATCGTTTCGCTGTTCTCGCTATAATGTTGCCGCGCCGATTGCTCGTTTGAGCTGCGTCAGCCTCAGGAATGTATAGCAGGATTCGCTGTGAGAAGAACCAAACACGCAGCTCGCAAGAGACCGTACTTGGACGGACGCGTGCTATTTCTGAACTCTAGCGTCAGCCTGGCCCTACAGGCCGCTGTGTTCAGGTGCCGCAAGGGCGATGTACTGTAACCTCAGGCAGTGCTGCTTTCCGTTGAAAAAGCCGCGGCAGCAGTTTAATCTAGCAATTCGGGAAAGCACGTGTTGCAACACAACAGATTCTTGAGAAAGCGCCAACTGTCTATCTCTAATATGCGAGACTTACCAAGTTTCCTGGGACGATGCTTGCAAACGTGCCTCGGTAGCGCAGTGGGTAGCGTGTAAGTTTCATAATCTTAAGGTCGTGAGTTCGATCCTCACCCGGGGCATTTAATTTGCTGTACATCATGGCTGAATTAACGGCGTTGCTGTTGCTAGGGAACGAACTGAATTGTCGTTTGTTATCCACAAGGAGCCCACGCCTCAGCGTCAAAATGTTTACATCCAGCTATGGCAAGGTACAGCTTTGACCTTTCTCCTCCCCTGTTATGAGTAAAATATGATGCAAACTGCAATGAATTGTCAGTTTCGAGCTGTGCGCCATGCCAGTCTGCAAGCGCAAATATGCTCGCAAACAGAGAACACCACTAAGTCCGGATTCAGCACGAAAAGCGAGAGGAGAGGGAGTAAATCTGACGTTTATCGAGCAAATCCGGTGTGGTCTAGTGGGCTAGGATACCTGGCTTTCACCCAGGAGGCCCGGGTTCGATTCCCGGTACCGGAAGGGAAGTTTTTGCGCACACGACCCTCCATGTTTTGGCCCTCCAACCCTCGTTTGTCGCCCCCCTTCCGGAGCTTCAACCGAGCGTAATCGGGGAAACAGGCACGAGATGCAATTACTGTCAGCACCGGGATAAAGGGAGAAGAGGCACTGGTCCGCTGTTGGGCTGCTACCAGCGTCAGTGGCAAGTCGGTGAAGTCGCCAGTTGCGCCAGAAGCCAGCAATTACCGTAGTACGCCTACACACGCGTTCCAGTTATTCACATTGCCTGCAGCTGCTCCATCCACAGCAAGCGTGAGCCCGGATAGCTCAGTCGGTAGAGCATTAGGCTTTTAACCTAAGGGTCCAGGGTTCGAGTCCCTGTCCGGGCGAAGATTTTAACGCTTCCGTAATGGCTCGTCTCGTAGCGCTGGTAGCCCTGCCGTAATCAGTGCACGGAGTTCGTTTCCTGTCAACATTCTGCGCAGAACGGTTTGATTTTTCACGATTCGAGGGCACGTTTGGCTGCGAGCAGTCGTGGCCGAGTGGTTAAGGCGTCTGACTAGAAATCAGATTCCCTCTGGGAGCGTAGGTTCGAGTCCTACCGACTGCGTCTCTTTTTTTTTTTTTTTTGTTTAAGAAGAAGGAGCACAAAACTTCGCAGTTTGCCTGTCGTTATGGTACTTCGCTACACCTCACCTCTCACAGCCGTTTATATCGCCTGTCCTCTTGATAAGGGCGAATTCCAAGCGTCAGCTTTCGCGTCAGCCGAGCAAAGTCGGGACAAGTCGGGACATACTACAGGATGGCCTGGAGTGGAGCAACGACGGAAAGAAAACGTTAATGTAACAGCACGTGGCTCACATACTCATACGTAAAAATTTGCGCCCGTTGCGGTGGCCGGGAATCGAACCCGGATCAACTGCTTGGAAGGCAACTATGCTCACCATTACACCACCACCGCACAGCCGCTGCTCGTAACGCCGCGCTGTGTCGGCTTCCCGGCCGCCGGCAGCGGCCCACGGTGATAGTAGCTGTAGGCGCTTTACGAGGTAGGAGGGTGCATCCACACGCGTTCGGGCAGCGCCTCCACGCACGCTGCGTCTTTGGGCAAGACTCGTCGCCGCGGCCGCAAGGTTACTCACACGATAGTGATGAGCGGTCGCTTTAAGGCAGTGTAGTGGGGGACTCCGCGTGTGTAGCACTTTTTTCGGCTGTATCCGGCGTCGTTGGGTGGCAATCCCACTTTCCCTGCAGACAGCTACTCTGGAATATGCTCGGGAAGCACGGCCGACCGCCCCCAACAAATGCAACTAAAAAAATGAGAACAACAACTAAAAAAGTGGTAGGTTGTTCGCCTACCACTCGGGCGGCCCGGGTTCGATTCCCGGCCGATGCATCGTTTCGCTGTTCTCGCTATAATGTTGCCGCGCCGATTGCTCGTTTGAGCTGCGTCAGCCTCAGGAATGTATAGCAGGATTCGCTGTGAGAAGAACCAAACACGCAGCTCGCAAGAGACCGTACTTGGACGGACGCGTGCTATTTCTGAACTCTAGCGTCAGCCTGGCCCTACAGGCCGCTGTGTTCAGGTGCCGCAAGGGCGATGTACTGTAACCTCAGGCAGTGCTGCTTTCCGTTGAAAAAGCCGCGGCAGCAGTTTAATCTAGCAATTCGGGAAAGCACGTGTTGCAACACAACAGATTCTTGAGAAAGCGCCAACTGTCTATCTCTAATATGCGAGACTTACCAAGTTTCCTGGGACGATGCTTGCAAACGTGCCTCGGTAGCGCAGTGGGTAGCGTGTAAGTTTCATAATCTTAAGGTCGTGAGTTCGATCCTCACCCGGGGCATTTAATTTGCTGTACATCATGGCTGAATTAACGGCGTTGCTGTTGCTAGGGAACGAACTGAATTGTCGTTTGTTATCCACAAGGAGCCCACGCCTCAGCGTCAAAATGTTTACATCCAGCTATGGCAAGGTACAGCTTTGACCTTTCTCCTCCCCTGTTATGAGTAAAATATGATGCAAACTGCAATGAATTGTCAGTTTCGAGCTGTGCGCCATGCCAGTCTGCAAGCGCAAATATGCTCGCAAACAGAGAACACCACTAAGTCCGGATTCAGCACGAAAAGCGAGAGGAGAGGGAGTAAATCTGACGTTTATCGAGCAAATCCGGTGTGGTCTAGTGGCTAGGATACCTGGCTTTCACCCAGGAGGCCCGGGTTCGATTCCCGGTACCGGAAGGGAAGTTTTTGCGCACACGACCCTCCATGTTTTGGCCCTCCAACCCTCGTTTGTCGCCCCCCTTCCGGAGCTTCAACCGAGCGTAATCGGGGAAACAGGCACGAGATGCAATTACTGTCAGCACCGGGATAAAGGGAGAAGAGGCACTGGTCCGCTGTTGGGCTGCTACCAGCGTCAGTGGCAAGTCGGTGAAGTCGCCAGTTGCGCCAGAAGCCAGCAATTACCGTAGTACGCCTACACACGCGTTCCAGTTATTCACATTGCCTGCAGCTGCTCCATCCACAGCAAGCGTGAGCCCGGATAGCTCAGTCGGTAGAGCATTAGGCTTTTAACCTAAGGGTCCAGGGTTCGAGTCCCTGTCCGGGCGAAGATTTTAACGCTTCCGTAATGGCTCGTCTCGTAGCGCTGGTAGCCCTGCCGTAATCAGTGCACGGAGTTCGTTTCCTGTCAACATTCTGCGCAGAACGGTTTGATTTTTCACGATTCGAGGGCACGTTTGGCTGCGAGCAGTCGTGGCCGAGTGGTTAAGGCGTCTGACTAGAAATCAGATTCCCTCTGGGAGCGTAGGTTCGAGTCCTACCGACTGCGTCTCTTTTTTTTTTTTTTTTTTTTTGTTTAAGAAGAAGGAGCACAAAACTTCGCAGTTTGCCTGTCGTTATGGTACTTCGCTACACCTCACCTCTCACAGCCGTTTATATCGCCTGTCCTCTTGATAAGGGCGAATTCCAAGCGTCAGCTTTCGCGTCAGCCGAGCAAAGTCGGGACAAGTCGGGACATACTACAGGATGGCCTGGAGTGGAGCAACGACGGAAAGAAAACGTTAATGTAACAGCACGTGGCTCACATACTCATACGTAAAAATTTGCGCCCGTTGCGGTGGCCGGGAATCGAACCCGGATCAACTGCTTGGAAGGCAACTATGCTCACCATTACACCACCACCGCACAGCCGCTGCTCGTAACGCCGCGCTGTGTCGGCTTCCCGGCCGCCGGCAGCGGCCCACGGTGATAGTAGCTGTAGGCGCTTTACGAGGTAGGAGGGTGCATCCACACGCGTTCGGGCAGCGCCTCCACGCACGCTGCGTCTTTGGGCAAGACTCGTCGCCGCGGCCGCAAGGTTACTCACACGATAGTGATGAGCGGTCGCTTTAAGGCAGTGTAGTGGGGGACTCCGCGTGTGTAGCACTTTTTTCGGCTGTATCCGGCGTCGTTGGGTGGCAATCCCACTTTCCCTGCAGACAGCTACTCTGGAATATGCTCGGGAAGCACGGCCGACCGCCCCCAACAAATGCAACTAAAAAAATGAGAACAACAACTAAAAAAGTGGTAGGTTGTTCGCCTACCACTCGGGCGGCCCGGGTTCGATTCCCGGCCGATGCATCGTTTCGCTGTTCTCGCTATAATGTTGCCGCGCCGATTGCTCGTTTGAGCTGCGTCAGCCTCAGGAATGTATAGCAGGATTCGCTGTGAGAAGAACCAAACACGCAGCTCGCAAGAGACCGTACTTGGACGGACGCGTGCTATTTCTGAACTCTAGCGTCAGCCTGGCCCTACAGGCCGCTGTGTTCAGGTGCCGCAAGGGCGATGTACTGTAACCTCAGGCAGTGCTGCTTTCCGTTGAAAAAGCCGCGGCAGCAGTTTAATCTAGCAATTCGGGAAAGCACGTGTTGCAACA